>NC_090748.1:11734720-11764720 GCF_036898095.1 Palaemon carinicauda
AGTAAATCAAGCTACGCGATACTTAAAATTATAGTTAAAGTTACTCTAGATCAGTGGTTCCCAACCTTTTTCCTGTCATTTCCCCCCTGCGCCCAGTGCAACCCTCCAGATTTCCCCCTTCATGTGTATGAGGGAAAGAGTAGTTGAAACACAATGTGACGACTTACTAATTTATTTTCCATTATACAAATATACTGATAAACAAATAGTTAGAGTAAAATGGATAGAGCGGTTAGTAACAACTAACCGCATAGCCATAGAGCTATGAGCTTAGTTGTTACTAACCGCTCTCTATTCATTTTACTCTAACTATTTGTTTATCAGTATATGGAGAGCGGCTAGTAGCAAAATAAAAGGACTTTTGTTTATTCTTCTACTTCAAAATTGAATTAGTGAGAAGGTTGAGGCTGCTTCTTGTGCACCAGTGTATCAATATCAGGGCTAGCTTTGTCACCTGATATTTTTTTTAGTTAGTAGGTAGTGTAATTATTTCCCCCTTGGTAGCTTCAAATTTCCCCCCAGGGGGAAATTTCCCCTAGGTTGGGAACCACTGCTCTAGATCAACCTATGCAATACTTAATATCAATCGTAAAGTTACTCTATGTCAACCTATGTAATACTGAAAATATATCCGAAAGTACTCTAAATCAACCTATGCAATACTTAGCACCTATCGTAAAGGTAAGAGAAATCAAGGTATGCAAATGGAATAATCATGCTGACCTATAATGTAAGTTTACAAAAAAAAGGTCAAAAGCTTAATTTGCCTGACTTTCTTCAGTAATAAACAGGACAGAATAATTATACAGACAAAGAGTGCACATATTGGATGGATAAAATGTTTCAAAATATAACCACAGAGGTCGAGGAGAGAAGAGCCAGGCATGTACCCAGCCAGAAACTCTACCATAATTGGGAGGCACTACCAGGGAAACATAACAAAAGCATCCTTCCAATGCGACAAGCTTTAAATACGCGGACGGACGGACGTGCACTCACACGGAATTTCGTTTCCATCTAAAATTAGGTAAGATTCGCGGTCATCAGTTGGTTTGGGATAAAAGCCTATTTCTGGAGAAAATAATTCGGTTAAAATAGCTAATTAATGTAATACCTCGAGAGAGAGAGAGAGAGAGAGAGAGAGAGAGAGAGAGAGGGGAGAGAGAGAGAGGGGAGAGAGAGAGAGAGAGAGAGAGAGAGAGAGAGAGAGAGAGAGAGAGAGAGAGAGAGAAGGCAGAATTGATATATATAAGTGGAATTTTTGTTGGTAAAAGATTTCAATTTCCTAATAGCTGAAATTTTCCTATAAAATGACAAAATAAATTGAAGTAAATTAAGTGACGAAAATGTTAAAACATCAAAGTATGACTCCATATCAAGCATACCAACCTATAACTCATTTTCAGTATCAAAATGAATGGCATTCCATATAATGAAAATTTAAATTTCCAAAAGATTTAAATTTTTAGGAAGAAACAATATACAGGTGGTGGGTGATTTTTTTCCCAATTTTCTGAGGTCCTTACTATTCTTTTTAAACACACACCTCTGATAAGATACGATGTAAAGAAAATTAATTCCTTATACTATATATTATATGAACAGCTAAAAAGATTTTCATCCAGGAACTGTACAGTAAGGTAACTGTGACTTTGCTTAGTACATTTTAAACAGCCGAGAAGCACAAACTAGCAGAAACAAGCTCACGCTAGCGGAAACTGCTCATATGAAGAGCCGGTGGTGAAAATTTGTCTAGCTTAAAATGTACTTCGAGATTCATGGCTATTCCCAAGGCCAATAGAATTCCGACCGTTATGGGACCACGATACATTTGGTCTCACTCTGGATAACTCATTTTTCTTATTTCTTGCAATTTCATCTTCAGCATAAATTCCGCATTATAACAAGGCATGACGCAATCGAGACAAATCTATCCCTATTCATACTCGACTGATGGGAACTGACTTTACGAATAATTTTTTTCCAAATAAGTAATCTAACGTAGTTGAACACTAACTCGTTATCGTTTAAATGTTGAATTTAACTTTCCTCCGTTACGAATACCTTGAGTGGTCAAACATTATCTTAGTAGGCTAAGTGGGTTTCATAATTAATTTCTTACAGCTGTAACTAATTTAAATTATGGTCATAAAGATCACAATTCTTCGGGAGAGGGGGGTAATAATTTCCCCTGACCTTTAATAACCTTTCAGGCACGACTTTTTTCAAAAGGCTGGCTACCAGATCAAGTCTCAAATAAGTTTACTTGTTAGAGAATTCGCCGATCCTACCATTTTTCCGCTTTCACCTTGCATACGCACGAATTATTTGCTAATACTGAAGAATACGACTTATCTATACACGGAATACCCAAGTGTCTTGTAGGACCTGCAAAATTTGTTTGTCGTATGGGCGAGTTTGCCCTTGAATAGATTTGCCTGGAGTCTGGTATGGGGTTAAAAGTTAAAATAAATAGATTTTCTGTGTTTATGAGTATGTTCAAGCCTTCGCCTTTTATGGACCCTGCATCATTTCGGGAAACCATGTAGCACAACCGACGCCAACTGTCAAATTTACACTACCGTAGCATTTAGAGAAAAAAAATCTTGAACTTCTTAGAACCCTAAATACCTTCAGTCCTTCTGAAGTGAATTGTGAAGCTATACAATTTTGGAGCCATATTTGTATGCTTTAGAGCCAAATCCTTTTTTCCTATCACTAAATAATACGTACGTTAATTAAAATCAATAATGCATTCAAGGCACTCTCGTAGTAAGACTGAAAAGGCGTTCTGATGCAACACCTTTAGTAATATCAGTGACTTTAGCATTGTGCAAAATAAAATAAAATAATAGGACTAACTTGGTAATTATTGATTCGCATGGTATACCTTGCTTATGATTTCTACCATTAATCTAATGGGATCCAACTACCAAAAAGGACACTGAAATGAGACTGCTACGATAAAATTACACACATATATACATACTGTATATATATATATATATATATATATATATATATATATATATATATATATATATATATATATATATATATATATACACACATACACACACAGCGTTGACCATTAGTATTAATAAAGGACATAATTTCTAATGCAAAAAAAAAAGAAAAAAAAAAAGTGAAATCTTGTGGCCATGCTTTGCAGGAATACTTTATCATCGTAGCTACACAGTTGTTTCTAAAAGAGAAGACTACACACACACACACACACACATATATATATATATATATATATATATATATATATATATATATATATATATATATATATATATATATATATATAAAGAGCAATTAAACAAGAAACAAATGTAGCCGTTCTTATACATTCCATTGGTGTCCAAACTGAGAAGATAGTTCTATGTTTGAATACCAGGATAACATCAGACCACAATGCTGATCACGACTCCTTTTTTTTTTCACGAGGATTACATGTGCGACAGACGATATCTTCAATGGAAGGAATATTAACCCCGAGGTTACCTGTACAAAGTCCCTCATTTTCAGGGTAATAGCACTCGGTTTTGTGATAAAAGGTCAAACCATTGTCTTCCCATCTAAGGTGGTTTGATAAAATGCATCGTTGTCAGATCATATCTCTATTCAATTGTCTATGTCTACTCGCGAACTAAGACACTCCCTCTTCACCACACAGTTCTCTTACCTTTTCAATATGCTTAAGAGGTCAATTTTTTTATTTTATTAATAAAAACGTGCATCCATTATCAAGTACCCATTCCAGATAATTCATGAGACATGGAATCAAATAAAACCGCTCAAGTTACCTACATTTTCTAGCCGATTATTATTTCTAGGGCCCCCCTATTTCCGGTACAAGTTAATATTACTTAAATATTGTTAACTTCCACGTCAATAATTGCATATAATTAGATTACTTAATAGGCATGTTTATCAAGAAAAAATGGTGCATTACTACAGTAGTTCGTCTTCATTAACTTCCTGACTGGCTTCCATAAATAATTCAGGCCTCTAGAAAGTGCGTTCTCGCTGCCCAAACCTGGGAAATTGCATATCGTTCACAGATATTTTAAGAAAGAAACACTGAAAAATGACTGGTCTTATTACAAGAGCACGCTTCCCTAGGTCTGAAGATGATAAGACTTCTGCAAGAATCTGTGAGTCAGAAATTGAAGGAAGGATGAGTCAGAGGCTGGCACTTCAACAGATTAGATTGGATTGGATATATGGATTTGGGCTTTATATAGCCCGGAAATTGTGGCTTCAGCGTCCAAGTGCATTTAGAGTGAAACCGTTGAGATAAACTGGGGTAAAAGTTATATGAGGTTGGATAGCAGAATGGAAGAAAGGAAGCAAGAACTGCGAGTAAGTTGAAGGCTACAAAGCAAGTACGGGAAATAAAGGGAACGTCTTATATATATCTATATCTATATACATATATATATATATATATATACACATATATATATATATATATATATATACACATATATATATATATATATATATATATATATATATATACATATATATATATATACATATATATATATATATATTATATATATATATATATATATATTATATATATATATATATATAAACAGCAGCAAGAAGGATAATATGATCCGGAACGTAAGTAAATTAGAAGATTAAAAAGAGGGTGCAGCTAGGGCCAGAATGAATTCTTCAAATATCCTTACGTAATGGCTAAAGATCACTGGATAAGGTGCACTGACATTACTCCCTTAAGCGGATAACTCAATAAAGCACCTAGGAAGACCACTGTTGTACATAAAAAAAAAACTTACGTGTTATATATACGATACAGTGTACTATACATTTTATGTAGCAATACTCTTATTTTTTTCTATTTTCTACGTTCATAGTTTTTACAAACTTTCTTTAATATTCAAAATATATTCACAATAGAATTTCGAACTTATTAAATCATACCTTATCAAACATTACTTTGTCAAGATTGGAGCATAATATTGAGAGAGAGAGAGAGAGAGAGAGAGAGAGAGAGAGAGAGAGAGAGAGAGAGAGAGAGAGAGAGAGAGAGAGAAAAAAAAAAATTTAAGATGGGTAACGAGAGAGAGAGAGAGAGAGAGAGAGAGAGAGAGAGAGAGAGAGAGAGAGAGAGAGAGAGAAAAAAAAAAATTTAAGATGGGTAACGATACAAAGTGAATCGAGTATAAAAACATTTAACACTAGTTCTACGATTGTGATGCAACTGAATGACAAATATTACTACTTTTAGTGTGTTGAATTTTATTTCGTAGAGTTGTATATCCCCCCCCCCCCCTTAGCCTATCACAGTAAGAAAAGTCATAGAAATTGTCATTTTTTTTATTTTTTGTGAGGTTACGTGTAAAATTCTTTCTATTGACCTAGTCGCTGTAAACGGCCATACAATGTAATGCTATCATATTAATCTTTGGCTCTATTCCAAACTGATAACAGAACCTGTGTGATTTTTTGCTCCCAAATGCTTGTATATAAGCTCGTTATCTTTGAATAAACTACTTGCATTTATCTCGCCTCCCTGTTAACACCTAACCACCACCTAGCACAAGGGACTGCAGTATTGAAGAGCAGTTATCAAAGAATGAGCGACCTCCAAAGTGGTGGTAACATCTCGTCAGTATCCACGCTAACTGCTGCATTTTCGCAATGAGTCTGTCAGTGTGGCCAAACCACTTAAGTCATCGGCGATGATGATTTTTAGATCTTTTACGCCGTCTTTTATTGTGACGGGATTCCCTCTCAGGATCAAGATACTGATAGGGGATTCCTTAATTAAATCCTTCTCTTCAGAGCTAAAAATTTGAAATTAGTTAACAGGAGCTTTGCTTATAATATATCTCCTGGTGTAAACAAGCACAGCTCCCTTTAACGATTGCAAATTTGAAAGAGCCTTTTTTTTTTCTTTTGCTGAGTTTGGAATTATTTAAGCTTTTTCCTATTCAAATAAGGCAGCCACGGGAGTCGTCTACAAATAACGAGATAAATGAGTTTTGTAGGTTGCAGTCAACATCACTAATCAGGGCCGAGGCTCGTCCCTTATAGGACCCCGGCCATGGCACATGCCCCATCTGATGATGCTTGGAGAGAGTTAGATTTGAGATGAAGTTATATAGCCATCCCCTACTAATCTGACAATCTCTTTTTCTTGAAAGCTTGTTACAATGTATGAAACGAATAAAAGCCTTTGTAAAGTCAAACTAGATTGTGCCTATTTCCCTACCGGTCTCTAGAATTCTAATGACTGACTGATAAGCTATGATACCGGAGATCCCCAGTATATAAATCCACGCTGGCTTGTAGGAAGAAGGTCGTTATCAACCTAGTGTTTAACTGTTGATTTCCTTATTGTTAATTCAAATAACTAAATACGATGGGAATTTAAGTTGATATAGAGCAGTATACATTGGGAGATAACGTTTATGGTTCGTAGTTTGACTATATTTATGCGTAAGTGATGGTATGCTACATAACATGGGTTTTTTTTCTTTTCTTTTTTAATAGGATTATAGTTAAGTGACCGGCAGCAGTTATTCCCATTATTATATATCTTTTCCTTCTGCTACTTACCCAGAAGAAATTAGGCAAGTCGTCTACATTGTGATTAGGGTAAGAAGACAAATGCAAATAGCCCTGATCTGATAGGCACTCGCATATTTTTTCAGGTGATGTGAATAGTGATAAATTTACTTAAAGGGTCAAATCCCACTCTTCACTTATTGGTATCTGCATGATGATAATCTTGTGCTGCTTCTTATATTATGAAACAGCATGTTTTCCTCCGCTTGGTGTTCAGCCAGGAGAAAATTAATCGGCCACTGCTCTGGCTGCAGCATTTCGATCTTTAAATTAAGTCCCAATCCGACAGGGAATTAAGATTTTTCATCAGTTTTCTCTTGTTTTATCGGAATAACACTCGCCACTCTCTAGGCATTGCGGGATTTGTCCCGCCTGGATGATTTCTATATTATTATTATTATTATTATTACTATTATAAGCTTAGATATAACCTTTGTTGGAAAAGCAAGATGCTATATGCCCAAAGACTCCAATACGGAAAAATAGCCCAGTGATGAAAGGAAACAAAGAAATGAATAAACTACAAGAGAATTAATGACCAATCAAAAATCATTTTAGGAACAGTAAAAACATTAAATTAGATCTTTCATATATAAACTATAAAAACTTTAAAAATAACAAGAGGAAGAAAAATAAGATAGAATAGTGTGCATGAGTGTACCCTCGAGCAGGAGAACTCTAATCCAAGACAGTGGAAGACCATGGTACAGAGGCTATGATAATACTCTTCTAACTCTTCGTAAACCTTTGCTGTAATAATATGAACAATTTTGCACATTACTAAAAACCTGAGTGGATGCCTTTCTAAGTTTCAGATGTCAGGAAGCCAGAAACTCCAAATTAATCAATAAATCAATCTAGAAGCTTCACACGTTGTTAGGTAATGATCACTGAGGGATGAGGGATGCTTAGAGATG
Organism: Palaemon carinicauda; assembly: GCF_036898095.1. Lineage (NCBI taxonomy): Eukaryota > Metazoa > Arthropoda > Malacostraca > Decapoda > Palaemonidae > Palaemon > Palaemon carinicauda. Next base: position 11,742,250 of record NC_090748.1, read on the forward strand.
TTTGTTCAAATTCAATTGAGGGCGTTTCCCTCACCCAACAGAGTCCACCACATTCTAAATGTTGTCTTTTGCAGGTCTTAAGCATCAGCTTTGTTAATAAAGCTTTTTAGCATCCGTGTTCCTGGCGCTTTCCCTCCTTACGGGGGCACTACCACCTAGATTGCATTGGGGAATTTACAATCCCTAATTACCATTGTCAGGGTTGGGCGACCCTAGTAATGAAATTAAATTGTTTAGAACGGGGGTTCTCAACCAGCGGGGGAGAATTTCAAATTTTCAAGGAGGTAGGGAGAGGGGGAGAAAAGGATAATTATAAAATTCGTACGATAGAATGTTGATTTTTTTCAGCATTTCACCTCGCCTCGGAGCAATATAATCCATGTAAAATTACAAATGTACGTACTACAGAATTTTTTTTTTCTTTTTTGGCATATTACTTGGAATAAACTTTTGGAGGCAGACTATCTTAAAAACAAAGGGGAATGTTATTCACACGTGGTTAAAAGGGCAAAGGGGAAAACGCTAGTAAGATAGCAAGGTTTAGCTCAATTATATTAACTGCTACGAAAGGGAAAATGTTATAAATTGTTTTTAATGCAATTCTATATATGCAATCATTATTGATGTATAGAATAGCAAATCCCTTTCTTCTATTAATACGATTTGACATATTGCTTAGATATCTTTTTATAGGGTATTTTGTTTCTTTTTTTTTTAAATAGCTATCAGTGAAGATAATAATTGTTTTTTCTGTTACATTCCTTTTCTAATATAGGAAATTTCGTAGTTCTTTCCTACACTGACAATATATAAGCCTCCGATGTTTGCAAATGGAAAAAAGATAGAGATTAGTTGATCGTAGTTCCTATTTTCCTAATTAAGGTCTTGTACACTGTAATATGAGTTGTGGCGTTTCGTATTCGAGTCGGGTGATGCACAAGCGTGGGTAAGGTATAGGATGGGGGTGGGGTGGTGGAATGGGAGTTGGTGTGCTGGGCGAGTATAGAATTAGGTTGGGATTGAATGTTAGAAAATTCTGAGAGGTTTGTCGTGCATGAGGGTAGAGGGGCTGATGTTCTGGTTTGGGTAACGTAACGTCAATAAAGTTTGTGTTGCATTTGCTATGTGACACGAAATTGCTGCTGTTCTACTTCATCAGATTACTTTTTTTCCAAAGACGTGGTATCGTTCCTCTAAGGAAGTATTTCTTTATCTATAAGGGATATAAATTTTCATAAATGCTTTAGTAATATAGACCATCTTTCTAAATAAATCCCAAATTACAATTGAACCAACTATTTTGAACACGACACCGTAGCTCTATTAGAGAAATATCAGACTCTAAACTAACACCATAAAATGTTGATTCATGTGTTTTTCAAATTTGCCGACATCGCAAATAAAAAAAATGGTAGGTAGAAGATTATTGCAATTGCCCATTGCTTCAGTGATGGCAAAGTTAATTTCCATAATGATGCTCACTCAATAGGGCTAATTTAAACGAAATGATAGGGTGTTGATTTCCCTCATCATACGGTCTGCATTCACTAGGGGCTATTTCAAATTAAATCCTATACATTGGGAAATGTGGTTCGAAAGGCTTTTTCAGACTGCTCGAATAAACACAAGGCAGTAAAATTGGCTAGGGAAATTCTCTGACCCTATTTTTCTTTCAGAAAGTTATCAGGTTAAATGCAAAGTTACATACGTCGACCATCTGCAAGCGTTAACAAACGGTTTATAATCTAACAAAGACTAAAATAGTGTGAAGTTTTGGTCTTGCAAAAACTATTCCATTTCTTCTCTTCGTTAGAAAACAAACCAAAGAGTGTTCGTGTTATATAGTAAATTATTCAAAGAAATTAAACTACTGCTGTTGGTCAATTACATTCAGAATTCCTATTTCAAACAGGAAGTTTTAGTCTAAAAAAATGACATTCTTAGGTACAATAGATTCAATAAATATTTGTTTGATTAAGATAGAAAGTGAAATAATTTTACTGTTAAATGTACATGTTTTGCTCTGGATCTAGTTTAACTATAGCAGATTGAAAATCAGATAAAAAATTGCTTGAAAAGATTATCAGTAATCTGATCAGATACATTACAGTTTAAAACTGTGAAAATTAAATTGAAATCTAAGTTTAGAAGCAAAGTTCCATTACATTGCAAAAAATTATCCTCCCATTTTTTTTATTTTCTAGAATAAAACCGAGTTAATTATACATTTTCTTAAGGCTTTGAGATCTTGGTAAAATTTAAGATACGAAAAAAAAAAATCTTTTATGATCATCTACCCCGTTTTAAGAGCTGATACTTCTCGATTTTGTATTTGGGCTATTATTTTCTAATGCTCCTGAGTTTTGAAACAAATTATCATTATTATTATTATTATTATAATTATTATTATTAATAGCTAAGCTACAACCCCAGTGGGAAAAGCAGGATATTATAAGCCCAAAGGCTCCAATAGGGAAAAATAGCCCAGTGAGGAAAGGAAATAAGGAAATAATCGATAAAGAAGTAACGAACAATTAAAATAAAATATTTTAAAACATTAACAACAATAAAACAGATACTTCATATATAAACTATATATACAAAGACATATATTACCCTGTTCAACATAAAAATACATTTCCTGCAAGTTTGAACTTGCTTCGGATTCTAGTTCCCGTAGAAATCTATTTTGAACAAGCTTGTATAACCTGATGATGAAAAAAAAAAATAACAAGTTTGGAAAGATATTAGTTATAATTCCTATACTGAAAGATTTATAACAGTATTTTCGTTATCAACCACAATACTTCCCCTTATCAATTGCTGAAAATAGGTAGATTTTTCTACGTAAATAAAACTATAAGAGATTAACCAAGTGCCATATGTGGATGAGATCATGGTGAGCGGTAGATAAGAGATGATTTGAGCAACTCTTCGTACTCCCCAACAGAGATTAGTACACCAAACTTTCAACTGAGCTCCACAAGGCACTAGAAGAGTTGGAAGACCTAGGCCTACATGAATGAGGACTATGAAGTGTGAAGTAGGAGACGATGAATGGAGAAATATTGAATTAAAAATTCAAGATAGAGACGACTGGCAATAGGCGTAAATGATGATGATAATTTCATCTTAAAAATAATGACGAAAACAAAATGTTAATTGAAAACTACAAATAAAATGAAACCATATAACGTGTATGTCACTGATTATGACTCAATGAAATAAAAATGTATTTTACTTATTATTAATTTACATAACGTGAAAGTAGAATTTAAAATAAGACTTTTACATACATACAAAAAGAAACCGTAAATTCCATCTGAAATGCATTATAAAGCTAAGCTAAGCAATTTTCCTTGAGTGATGTCCTGCTTTACAAGGCTACGTGATTTCGTTGTACAAATGGCAATGAATAAAATTCGTAGAAAGGAATTTAAAAACCAGTAATTGATTAGTCGATCAACTGAAATATTCCTCCTACGATAATTGTTGGTTGAAGAAAAAATAGAGAATAATTTTTTAAACAATTCGGAGACATCACGTCTCTTTGAAAAATATTTCTATAAGAGACGAATATTAAACAAAACACTCGGATGGAGTTAATCGACAGTCTCTCTCTCTCTCTCTCTCTCTCTCTCTCTCTCTCTCTCTCTCTCTCTCTCTCTCTCTCTCTCTCTCTCTCTCTCGAATTTGTGGATGGTCTTTCAAAAGTTTCATGCGCATAAGTAGTTATATGAATATGAATAAAATCACATAGCTTATTTATACATACTATGCATTAAGAAAATTTCACTTTATACGAAGCTCATCAAATAGTGGTCTACAGTATATTGTAGGAGCCTCCTGATAGTGTTACCTCCATAAAAGAACTTGTCTGGGGCTACTGTGAAAGCCCTAGTGATATGCAATAACAGTTTTATTAAATGAACATCATTTGAACTTACCACTCGCCAGGATTTGTATCTTTCAACTTAAAAAAAATCAATATATATATATATATATATTATATATATATATATGTATATATATATATATATGTATATATATATATATATGTATATATATATATATATATATATATATATATATACATATATATATATATATATATGTATATATATATATATATATATATATGTATATATATATATATATATATATACATATATATATATATATATATATATATATATATATGTATATATATATATATATATGTATATATATATATATATATATATATATATATACATATATATATATATATATATATATATATATATAATATATAATCAATATTCTTAATGAACCTTTAAACTCCATTACTACACAGAAAACCAAACGTCCCGACCGGATAAAATATATTCCTACACTGCCAAAAGCACAAGCAATCAAGCAAATTACTCTCTTAATATACTGATATAAATGAAAAAAGGATGCCCAATATTATCACATGGGGCCAGGACGATTAATCATGCCAATTATATTTGAAACCGATAAAAACCCCGCTCAGTTTATGAACGGAATAAAAAAGAACTCCAGAGGGAAATGATTGAAAAGCTTCAACATACTGAAATGGTTCAAGGTTAACAAGATGCTTTATTATTATTATTATTATTATTACTACTACCACTTGCTAAGCTCCAACCCTAGTTGGAAAACCAGGATGCTATAAGACTAGGAGTCCCAACAAGAAAAATAGCCCAGTGAGAAAAGGAAATAAAAATAAAATATCCTAAGAACAATAACATTAAAATAAATATTTCCTATATAAACTATAAAAACTTTAACCACACAAGAGGAAGAGTAATTAGATAGAATGGTGTGCCCGAGTGTACCCTCAGGCAAGAGAACTCTAAACCAAGACAGTGGAAGACTAGTAAATAATTGGTAAGGCATCGACATTGTTTAAAGAATAAGCCAGAAAAAGTGGCGAAAAAAACATAAAATATATATAATGACGTTGGATATAACCAACTTATAAAAAAATAAAAAAAAATATTTATATAACGTTCAGCAAATAAAAAGCAAATGACTGTTCATTGCAAAGATCAAAAACATGTTATGCCACAGCTTAACAGCTACGCTGACTAAGGTGGAAAACAACATATGCTTATGCAGCGATAAACGAAGGACAGCTATACTAAAACAATATCAAGTTGAAGTGACAAGAGAATAGCAAATGCATCAACAACGCGTTATGGATAGAATTATTCTGCTCAAGGTTTATACAGACCTTGATTCTGATACCACAAGTTGAGGAAACAAGAACAAAGGAGCTCTACCAACAACTCTCTTCCCATTCTTCATGCATAATATAGTCTGAAATTCTAAGGAATTCTGAAGCAGTTATACAGCTCCTTCCAACTTATCACGGGTTCCAAACTTTCGGAAGATTTGGCAAAGTCAAAGTAGAGTCCTATTCATCTTTGACATTACATTTACCCTTTTGTAAACATGAGTTAATTAAACCTGATAAAAATGGGGACCTGGCGAATGGAGAGAATGGGGGTAAATGGGAACTTCAATAGTGAACTAAAATGGGTCACAGTTGGTGATATCATAGTAACAGATAAGATACAATTAGGCCTATGCACCAAATCACGAGTTACATTAACTAACATTATTTCCAACCCTCTCCCCCCTTTAACCAACGGACTTCAAACCATCCCCATTCACTAACAGATTACTTCCACTTGAGAGAGAGAGAGAGAGAGAGAGAGAGAGAGAGAGAGAGAGAGAGAGAGAGAGAGAGAGAGAGAGAGACTTTCTCTTATTGGGACAACATATAATTACTCCACCCTAAGGCAACCTACCACAATGTTACTCGTGAACCGCTTTTCCTTACCATTATCACAAATATGCTTTAAAGGAGGCCGCTGTATTTCCCAAACGTGATTCTCTTGCTATATAAAACAGATAAACATTGATACAAGCAGAATTTATATTGCGACCTAAAAATCTCGTTCATTAAATGATATATATATGTGTGTGTGTGAGAGAGAGAGAGAGAGAGAGAGAGAGAGAGAGAGAGAGAGAGAGAGAGAGAGAGACTTTAGATAGTTGCATTACATGTACATTATTATTATTATTATTACCATCCATGCTACAACCCCAGTTGGAAACGCAAGATGCTACAAGCCCAGGGGCTCCAACAGGGAAAAATAGCCCAGCGAGGAAAGGAAATAAGGAAATAAATAAATGAAGAGAACAAATTAACAATAAATCATTCTAAAATAAGTAACAACGTCAAAACAGACATGTCATAAATAAATTATTAACAACATCAAAAACAAATATGTCATAAATAAATTATAAAAACTATAAATCCTATTTTGAATGGAGTAAGTTAAAACAAATACCGATTTGATATGAAGCGAATCTACTCCTCTCTATGAAACAATAAGCTCAAAAACTTCAACCGGTGGTTATCAACATTAATAACACACATCAACCTGCAACCGTAACTGGACAAGTAGAAGGTTGAGAGCTATACGGCAATGATACGGAAAGCAGCTCAGTATGGAAAGGAATTTAAGAATAAATAACAAAGAAAAAACATAAAGATCAACCAAATGGAAGAACGTAATCAAACATGTAACAGTATAGAACATTAAATGAGACGTGCGTCCAATCTACGGTAGTTAAAAGATTTCTAGTTATTCCTGTATGATTTTATATGCAACAGGTGGTAAGAATTGTGATAAATATTCAGGTTAAAAAGCAGGCAAATTGAGCTGTATAACTTGAGGACAGTGAAAGAAATTAATAACTAGCTCAAGGATATAGAACCATCCAATACGAAAGTCTGCTGCTGAAATATGATAGGATAAAAACATGGAATAATTAAAGAATTAATATATCTCGTGAGGAGACATTAATTATGCAATGGAAGTTTTTCAAATATGATTTTTGAAATCACTTTACTTTCAAGGCCAAAATCACATATGTTAATGTAATATTAAAAAGAATGGAGAGAGAGACGGTACCTCGTGGAAAACTATGTATTCTATAAGTACCAAGGAGATTAGTTAGAGGAAACAGAAAGGACGATCACTATCTACACATATGCAGTATGACTATTTGCCAATGAACGTCGAAAAAAGTTTTGATAGTGTCCAATTACGAGGGGGTCAAGCTGAGCACTCCGTAAAATATGTATATCTGATACAGAAAGAACAAAGAAATAAAATGCTCGACACTTCACGAGAAGCATGTGCATCAAGATATTTGCGATGACTAAAACAAGTGAGATATTAGCGATGACTAAAACAAGTCCACATACCCAACTAGCCTTTTTTTTTACATTTCGTGGGACGGAAAAGCTACTACTAATACAAATGACCCAATGAAAAGTTTGAATTAGATTTACTTTCATGAACATCCACCATAATAAAATTCATCAATACTTCAAGGTATTACAATAAAATGCCAAGTCATATTCAAACTAAATCAAGACTTTAACTATAACCACCACAATACGATCCCATATGTATATTTGTTTCAATGTCTAGTCATCTACAGTAACATTCATCAATTCTTAAAGCTGTAAAAAGTCTGTTTTGCCGTTCCAAAAAAAACGGGAACGTAAATTAAGTGTTGCAAACGGAGGATTTTTCTTCGGTCGTCCTTTTTATTGCCTGTACTCCAATATACAAGACATCTCCTTGCGTCCGTTCAGACACATCCTGAGAATTACCTTAAAGGGCGCTCTGACTAACTTTGAGGGTTTCGTTACAAATTAAAAGATTTTTTTACTGTATAAATATTGATTCTATATCCGATGTTACCTACTCAAGATAATCAACATTCACCACCCGTACCCTGTATGTTTGTCTCCCTCCTCTTCAACCATAAAAAAGAATCCAATTCCTATCCAAAAACTAGTAATGACTAGTTCCTTCTTCCTGCGAAACGCGTCATGAACTCATGATACGAAACAGCGGATCTTTAGAATTGTGGGCTACATGTCCGATTATCGTATCACACTTGGAACTTGGGTAACTTAATTATTTAATGTGAAAAGTCATACGTTATGGTTAAAATTTAACGAAAGAAACAATTATACCATGTGCAAATGATGAGCATGGTTAAATTACGATAACCTTGGCTAGGTTATGGTGAAGTGGATTGGTAACGGCTGATAGTACACACACACATACACACACACACACACACACATATATATATATATATATATATACACACACACACACATATATATATATATATATATTACACACACACACATATATATATATATAACATATTTACATTATATTATACATATAAATTATAAATAAAATACATATATTGGGTTCTCAAATCTTATAAATAAATCTTTTTCAAATACTGTAGGAAAAAACAAATGAAAGGGTACTTAAATTCGTCTTCCTTTGAGTCATTTATATATATATATATATATATATATATAATATATATATATATAAATGTGTGTTTCATTTCCAAAATTTAATAACACATGGTTCACATATAAAATATAGATTAAAGAGTGTGAAGCATTAACGGTATACATTATATGTTGTATTTCCAAAGCAAAACTAAGAGAACCGGTCTAAATATGACAACGAACAAACCTTAATGAACTATCATACAGGCTCAAAGAAACAGAAATACATGAAAAAAAAAAACGTTGTAAAACAAAAAACAATTGAAGGGTAGGGAATACTAAAAAGTAACTCTGAAGAAACCACATTTAAAACACCGCGCTTCCACCTGCTCTCTCCTCCTCACTAACCCACTATCTGCTTCCCGCCAACTTCTTCCAAAGCTCCCCCTCCCTCTCTACCCCCCCCCCCCCAACTTACACATCACTACCCTACCCTTTCCCCCTGGACCTGGAGCTACATTGCAACGTTGTCACATCTACCACAGCCGTAACACTTCCGGGGAAGGGTCGTGGTTACATGTGGCATGGTCGCATCTACGTCATCTTGGCATAAGGTAGTAAATGGATGGTACTTGTTTTTTCCCAACATACTTCTTGCACAAGGAATCTTTATAAACATTTCCAGGTATTTTAAATATATATATATAATATATATATATATATATATATATATATATATGAGAGAGAGAGAGAGAGAGAGAGAGAGAGAGAGAGCGAGAGAGAGAGAGAGAGAGAGAGAGAGAGAAGAGTCAATTTAATTGTATTTACAATAATAGAACATTCGCCAAAGGGCAAATACACAGATAAAACCATTTAGAGATCTAGTGCTAAATATAATATCGTTACCGATGGAAATAAGATTAAGACATTAACGCACCAATTAATGAGCGCATACGACCTTCAATTATTTATAGTTTAAAACAAATCCCTTGAATAGTTTGTTACTAATAAAAATAAAATAAAAGCCGGCTTTCACATCCAAGAAGTGTAACCTCCTCCATTGTTAAAAAAATAATCAAACAGATAAATATGGTCAACTGCTAATAATACCAACGGCCCGTCACCAAAGTTCCTTAAATAAGAACCAGGTAGCCATGAATATATTCGAGGGCAACAGTTGAATTTAAGAAAGCGGTGGGGAACATTCGGGGTATTTGGCAACATTTTCAACATCACTTGCCCACTTGGGTGTCTGCAAGGAAGGCTGCCTTATCCAACACACACAGGCTGCCAGACGTGACAGGAGGAAGAAATCTCTTTTCAATGTACATTTAAATGTAAAATTTCCATGATAGCTTTCAAAATTATTCAAATTGTATTATGCGTCCAACAGTGCCAAGTCAAAAACTTAAATCTCAAAACTGTGAAAGCAGACAATTGTCAATTAGCGTACTCAAGAGGCATTTTAATCTTCTATCTAGAGACACCACTACAATATGGGAAATCAGTTTCCTGAAATCTTCATCGATAATTACATGTTAATCACAAAAGGGTTATTCAAGTCAAGTTTTCACCAAAATCATTTGCTTAATAACACCTTTCGTTACACAGGTAATATTTTCACCCATTAAAAAAATATTCTCTCGCCGAAACACACATAAATGGGAGGAAACACTACTGCCTCCCAAATTTGCTGTCGGTCCTAGAAAAACGATAAGAATAGTTATATGAAAACGATTAGAGTTCATTTAAAACATATCCTATCTAATAATTCTTCGTTCATTCAACTTACTATGCTATAACAGTTTGGGGCTAGCTAGGGTAGCGTTCCACTCACCAATTAATAGAATTAAAATTTACATAGAAATTTTTCTTTTTACTCCTTCGACATTTAAGAACGAAAAGTAAAGTTCATTTGAGTTCAAGTACTTCATTTTATCTGACTGCACTGTCCATCTTTGATATGAGAGAACAAGTAAAATAAAATAAAAAGAAACGGGCATAAACGATAATATTGCTATATAATCATGAATCTATTCTACGGAATAAAAAAAAAAACACGCAGAGGAAGAAAAACATTACCATACTATAATTCACTAAATGGTCTCTAGAGAGAGAACTCGTGTAACAAGGGTTGAAGGCCCTCGTGGGAAATGCATGGACAATAGTTCATCGCAAAGCTTAACGTTATATGTTCTCCCCCTCACGAAACAAATGAAACTTAACAAAATACAAAGTTAAAGACCCACTGTGTATAGACATTTCAAAATTAATGTTTATGCAATTTTTTTTTTCTTAAAACACTTTTTGGGGTGGAGAAACCGGGTTTAACAAGCAATATTATCAGTAAGATATACATAACCATCATACTCAGAGAGAGAGAGAGAGAGAGAGAGAGAGAGAGAGAGAGAGATATGAAGCATCTACAAAGACAGCGCATCTCTGCTCTTGGACTCTACGACTTACACAAGGACGGGGTCGGTTCAGCTCTTGAATATCAATGTGCTGCAGCGCGCGCGAGAGAGAGAGAGAGAGAGAGAGAGAGAGAGAGAGAGAGAGAAGATTTTATCAAAGAAATAAAAATAATCCAATTCAGGTTTACCTTTCCTATTTTCCTAGTTGTCAGTATGGTAGCCTGAATGCACCCTTTGTCTGAATAGGACATGCGAGTTTGCACATACCATAACATATTCTGCACGTCATTGTATTCAATTCCTTCTTATGAATAAGTGAAGTTATGGAAATGTTGCGACTTCTCTCACGTATAAAAAATCCGAGGGGATAAAACCGATTAGTTTAAAATAGAAATAAATAAATAAATAATATATATATATATATATATATATAATATATATATATATATATATATATATAATAGATGAATTATCTCTAGAATATGGGCATATAGCTCTGCACCCAGCCCCGGGGGGGGGGGGGGGGGCATCAAGTAGGAAGATCAGCATTGGCTAAAAGAATCTTGTTAAAAGGTACTGGACAGCAAGATGCAAGGGAGTAAGGAAGAAAGAAGGTCAAATATAAAGTAGAAAAGTCAGTAGACAGATAGAGCTTGAAGAGAGACGTCAAACGACCACAGTAATCCATAAAAAAACTACCCTTTGACTCATATCAACGGGAAATTCAGGATTCGTTTTACATTGTTACGGCTTACGAGCATATCCGAGACATACATCAACTTCATAGGTAATCTAAAAAAAATAAACACTGTAGGCAAACGACAATTCATCAAATCAACCATTCATTTTGCAAGGTTTTCTTAATCTACTGACTATAGGGGAAATTTCCTCTTGGCAACCGAGCTACTTGAGAGGAAAATGTCAAGGTCAATACCTGAAACACCTCGTCATAATGTGAAAGATGCCTACAAACACACGCTTGCAACAGACAGGAAAAAGCCCACACACACAGATAGTCTTTTGTAATTTGAATGAAAGTTTAATCAAATAAAAATTGACATTCCCTTATCAATGTCGTTAGTCTTGGCAACGCTATCCTGTAATACAAATAAAAGTTCAAGTCATTGGGCATTTGTATTAAATTAAATATATCACCAACGTTTTCAAAATCATCAAATACCAACCTATAAACCACAACAATAGAGTTCAAATCAGAACACTTACTTTACACAGCTGTTATGTACAGTTCGCAAATTTGGTTATATACTTCCAGAAATATATCTAGTTCTCTTGAATCGACTAACAAAAGGTACATAACATGCTGACACTAGTATCAAGGCTTTCAAGACTTATTTTCCAGGTGCTTCGATAATGTGGATTTGAAAATCATCGTGGATTACGCTGTATATTACTCTAAATACCTAAGAATACATACGACAAAGATATCTTTTAGGTCCTGTAGTGCACATGGTTTCCTTGGGTGGCATTTCAGGTCCTGCAGTGCACATGGTTTCCTTGGGTGGCATTTCAGGTCCTGCAGTACACATGGTTTCCTTGGGTGGCATTTCAGGTCCTGCAGTGCACATGGTTTCCTTGGGTGGTATTTCAGGTTAAGACGTGCACATGGTTTCCTTGGGTGGTATTTCAGGTCCTGCAGTGCACATGGTTTCCTTGGGTGGTATTTCAGGTTAAGACATGCACATGGTTTCCTTGGGTGGTATTTCAGGTTAAGACGTGCACATGGTTTCCTTGGGTGGCATTTCAGGTCCTGCAGTGCACATGGTTTCCTTGGGTGGCATTTCAGGTCCTGCAGTGCACATGGTTTCCTTGGGTGGTATTTCAGGTTAAGACATGCACATGGTTTCCTTGGGTGGTATTTCAGGTTAAGACGTGCACATGGTTTCCTTGGGTGGCATTTCAGGTCCTGCAGTGCACATGGTTTCCTTGGGTGGCATTTCAGGTCCTGCAGTGCACATGGTTTCCTTGGGTGGTATTTCAGGTTAAGACATGCACATGGTTTCCTTGGGTGGTATTTCAGGTTAAGACGTGCACATGGTTTCCTTGGGTGGCATTTCAGGTCCTGCAGTGCACATGGTTTCCTTGGGTGGCATTTCAGGTCCTGCAGTGCACATGGTTTCCTTGGGTGGTATTTCAGGTTAAGACATGCACATGGTTTCCTTGGGTGGTATTTCAGGTTAAGACGTGCACATGGTTTCCCAGTATGGTCTTTTTGGTCCTGTAACAAACACAAGTTTCCATATGTGGTATTTTAGATCAAAAAGTGAACTTGGTTTCCTTGTGTGGTAGGACCATAAAAAAAAACCCTTGAAGTAAAGTAAAGTAAAATCTCACAGGTAGCTGTGAATAAAAGCTTTGTACATAACCGTCCCAGGTCGTAAAAATCTTGAGTTCAGAACGATAAGGCACTTTTACCTCGACGTCCCCCTGCTGAATAATGTCACCCAGGACAATGGGACTGCATATAAAAATGATTCGATAAGATGACAACCTTGGCATTCTTCTTTCGCTTTCTCTGCATCTTACGTATATAGGAGATAACGAGTAACTTTCTCAACCAGACCTTTTGCAACACCGGTTTTCTTTCTGCAACAGTAAGCTGGCCAGAGAACAACTGGCAGCCACAAATACAAAAGTTGGTTTATACAAAATTATAATAGACTAAATTCCTTCAATTCACCATCAATTCATGCACCAAGATGACAGACTTGGGCCCCAGAAATAAGACATGGTTCAAGTTTTCTGCGAAATACCAATAATGTGGATTTTACAATAAACGAGCAATATGGTGTGTGAAATGGTGAAAGCCTTTGAATGCATACGATAACATGACTGTGGAGGTCCTATAGAGAGTAGGTTCCCTTGCAGTATAATACCAGAAAAGCAGCCCTTAAGTAAAGTGAAGGTTTAGGGTTGTGGTGGCCGATGTGGTAATGTCCTTGACTGGGGTTCGATTCCCGCTCAAACTCGATAGTTTCTTTGGTCACCGTAACCTCGCCATCGTTGTGAGCTAAGGGTGGGGAGCAGAGCTTATAAGTCTATCTGCTGAGTCATCAGCAGCCATTGCCTGGCACTCCTTGGTCCCAGCGTGGGTGGAGAGGAGGCTTGGGCGCTGATCATATGTATATGGTCAGTCCCTAGGGCATTGTCCTGCTCGATGGGGCATTGTCCTGCTCGATGGGGCAATGTCACTGTCCCTTGCCACTTTCATTCGTGATCGGCCTTTAAACCTTTAAGGGATTGTAATTCCTGAGGATGAATCTTACGGGGGTAAAAACATCATAATGGATCATTCACTCTTCAATATTACAAACAAACATAACTGAAGTAATTCAAAGAAAAAATACTGCACTAAGAAATTTTACCGATGAAATGATTGATTGACTGACAAAGTTGACAGCAAAATTGTATATATTCCTTATGCACGAAACCATTTCATAACATTCCGTAGCGTGGCATATGTCAAAAGATTAATATTTTCAAAATTGGTAAAAATATACCAAGCCCAAATTGAAAAATTTTATACTTTACAGTTTCGAGACCTTTTTCCATATTAACACTAACGCTTAAACGCGTCATTTTTCTTTTATATTACAAAACCAATTACTTGAGAAATGAAGCACAATTATATTTTCTTGTGACAGGCCCCAGACAAAGCCATTGTGCAAAGAGACCTTAAGAGTTCCTATTTCCGCATTTACACTTTTTTTGTTTGTCAATACTTGATATTCTACTATCAGCCTTGAGGCCAAGCAAGCACTTGTACAGTATTATATTACACCATCTCGACCACTTGCACTTGGATTACAACCTCGAAGTACTTTTATTACCAAATGTATTTGCAAAAAAGTAATTTTAGTACTTCACCTTGATTCACTGTAATTGAATTTATATCACAATAAATGAGCATAACTACTACTATTCTTATCCGGCAACTCTAAAGCACACACGTTAAGCTTCAATAAGCCCTATGGAGTTTAGTTTACTTTCGTGCTGTCTGTAACCTTGTCACTTCAGTACACCAGCAATATGGCTAGGCATTAGTTACAACACTCACAGTTTCATATTATCGGCATTCTGCAAGTATTACGGTTCTAGCGCATGGATTTATAAATTGGGACCATAAAGGTTGTAAATTCATAAATTAGGACCACGGAGGTTGGCGTATAGCACCGTGGTGCAGCTGGAGGGAATCACCCTGCTGCATGATGAGGTAAAAGTTTAAAAAAGTTGTAATGCAAGAGAGAAGAAATCGGGACCGCAGATAAAGTAAATGACGCACTGTAAACTATATTTCCGTAGTAGGTAGCAGGTTGGATAGGGCACCAGCCACCTGTTGAGATACTACCGCTAGAGTGCTACGGGGTCTTTGACTGGCCAGACAGTACTAGATTGGATCCCTCTCTCTGGTTACGGTTCACTTCCATTTTGCTTATAGTCTGGCTAATTTACAGATTCTCCTCTGTCTCCGTACACCTGACAACACAGATTACCAAAGAATCCTTCTTCAACCAAGTGGTTAACTACTGCACTGTAATTGTTCAGTGGCTACTTTCCTCTTGGTAAGGGTAGAAGAGAGACTTTAGCAGCTATTCTAGGAGGACACGCCAAAATCAAACCCTTGTTCTCTAGTCTTGGGTAGTGTCATAGCCTCTGTAATGTGGCCTTCCACTGTCTTGGGTTAGAGATCTCTTGCTTGAGGGTACACTTGGGCTCACTATCTTATTTCTCTTCCTCTTGTTTTGTTACAGTTTTTAAAGTTTTTATAGGATATGTTTATTTTAATGTTACTGTTCTTAAAAGTATTCTACTTTTCCTTGTTTCCTTTCCTCACTGGGGTATTTTCCCTGTTGGGGCCCCTGGGCTTATGGCATCCTGCTTTTCCAACTAGGGTTGTGGCTTATCAAGTAGTAGTAGTAGTAGTAGTAGTAGTAGTAGTAGTAGTAGTAGTAGTAGTAATACGGCTTGGTGCAAGTATAAGTAACACTGACCATTTTGGAGTATAGTGTCGGTAAATAAAGATTCAAGGTTTTCCTTCAACCCATTACGAATACATGACACCGCCTTGCAGAAACATCCTGTCCCCTTTAAGGAAATGGATTCATTGCCTAAAAATATAAAACTTGTAGCATCCTGCTTTTCCAACCAGAGTGGTAGCTTGGTTGGTAACAATTATAACAATAAGCTTATTGTATTTATTATAATATGTTAAATCACTAGATGGTTGCTTTTCAATTTGAAATAAAAAATATTAAAAAAGCATTGAAATGTAAATTTTCAAAAGTATACCGTCACGTACTTGCGCTTCAAAGTCAGGCAAATAATAGTGTTTGTGCTGATGAATAATGTACTCCAAATGAGACATAAATTCAAATAACCCTATGTAACAAAGACAAAGAACTCTTTCAGCCCATCCCGGCAGACCATGCCACCGACCCTCATCCTCGCCATACCATGAAACAATAGCGACAACAATAATGATAAAGAGATTACTTCGGGTGAATGACACTGATTACATAATTCGCCTGACCTTGTAACTAACAATTGAGGAATGAAAAGGACAGTCAGTAAGTTGATTTAATTTACAGCATGTGCATTTCTCTTCATCGTGGTCAGCCAAAATTTGGATTAAAACATTATCATTCGGCAAGTTGTGTTAAATTTTCTGGAAATGCTTAGTCAAGTTTACATTGCTTGCGATAAGGAAAGAATCACAATTACAGACGGAATTATATACATCTAATTAGCATTCCACAGAGACGATTATCTAAAAGCTCAAAAATAAGTTCTTGACAGACATGCTTTGGTGAAAATCACTCGGTTACCCACTCCTTTTGAGAAAACGTTGTCTATAAACTCGTATTAGCAACGTTTTGTCCACGAAAGCTTTCCGCCAAACTGATAACATACCTAGGGACTATACTAATACATTACTAAATTAATATCGACTTTACGACCAAGAATACCAATGACTCGTTTCACACTCAAGAACAAAAATAACTAGTCACACACACACAAGAAAACTAAATACTCGCCTGACGATCAAGAACAATAACAACTCGCTTTACGACCAAGGACATCAATCACTCGTTTCATACCCAAGAACACTAATAACTTGCTTCAGGACCAAGAACAATAACTACTAGCTTCACGACCAAGAACACTAATAACTCGCTTTATGACCAAGAACACTAATAACTCGCTTTATGACCAAGAACACCAATAACTCGGTCTCCCCTAAACACATAAGACATGTATTTCTTATTCACAATTATGACAATTTCTCGAGATTTAAACTATGCAGCACACACAAAAGCTAAACTTATCCCCACTTGGAGACTACAAACATAAGCCTAACACTAATAACGTGACTATATAGCCTATTGAACATATGCTGTAGTTCGCCGACCAAAAAAAAAAAAATTATACCTTATTCACTAAAGCGACTTTTGTTGCATCTAACTTTGACGTACCGATCAGAGGGCTTTCACATTCACAACCTAATCCTGCACTATGGACTACATGAAAACAAATTCAAATTTTTGCCCAAGACTTTTTTCTACACTTGTACTCCAAGTACCTACAGCCGTTATCAACTTCAAGAATGTCAAAAAGGATCTTCTCTCCATACGAATAAAAGCTTCACAAGATCAATGATGATTAGCGACGAACGTGAACAAATAAAATCTTCAATTATTATCAATGACTTAAATAAAGCATATGAATAAATACAAAGCTGTTAAAATGGTCAATGTAGTCTAGCTTTTATACTATTCTATATGGTTTCCAGATAGGAGGAGGTACAAAGGGAAAAACTTCTGTTCTGGATGGAATACGAAAGGAGAGGGGCCAGTAGGCGAACTAGTTAAGGCATATTTTCTGAAATACCACGTCATATTAAATACAACCTAATTAAAGGAATTTATGATTTTGAAGAAGCTCAAATACGTTGATAGTCATTCACCGTCGTCACAAGTATCTCAATTGAGTTGTGATGGAATTACGATTCGATTATGGAACTCGACACCTTGGATTATGATGAGAAGTCTCAACGGTTATCCCAGGTCCAAGGAGACCTTGCGGTCAATAACAGCTTGATCCTTTCCTCAAAGTCTAAAGAGACTTCTAACCGTATCAACATTGAAGGCAGTATAGCGTATCCTACTTTGAGCAACTCATAAATCAAATGATCAACAAAATTAAATTGACATACAGTTTTTATCTAAATCAACATAGTATATAACCCTGGCCAGTTTTATCCTTCACAAAAAAAAAAGAAAAAAAAAGCACAAAGACAAATAACAAATATATTCTGGTTAGTAATAATCTCAACCTTACAGGCTGTAGCATTCTGAAGAACTAAGTGCAAATTGACATCTATGCCTAAAATTCTATAAGTACTAAAATTTCAATTAGTTAAAATAAATTACTTGAAGAGCAACAAGAGAAGGGTAAAACCCCAACGAATTAAACAAAGCACCGGAAGAAAATAATGAAGCAGATGAACCCGTCACCAAGTCAGGTTACAGAGTACACGGTAATTGAATAAGATTCCTGGTTACAGAACTTACTCTAAATCAATCATTTGTTGAACCTAAGAGCTTTAACATCAAGATAAAAAAATAGTTATCAATTCAAACTGTTATACTAATCATTACACACAACCCCCCCCCCCCCGTGGATGTCTTAACGACCATCCCTCCCCTAACCCAACCCCTCCCACTAGAAACTTATCGATCTTAAACAAGTAAAGAGCACGAGGTTGGACTCTGGCAACTCAGCATTTCTATTCTTCCCTCCCCCTGCTATAAGCCTAAACTCGGTTGAGAGAGAGAGAGAGAGAGAGAGAGAGAGAGAGAGAGAGAGAGAGAGAGAATATATTCTGTATAAAACAGGAAGATGATAATCCTTCTCAGATATTCTTCAACAACTTAGCATTCATTAACTGTTTCTTTTCTTAGTTACAGTTGCCTTAAGAATCCAGTCTTATCGAGAGAGAGAGAGAGAGAGAGAGAGAGAGAGAGAGAGAGAGAGAGAGCGAATCAAAACATCAATCAACGACCAAAATATGGGGTTTGGATTATGAATTTACTAAAATGCTATACGCCCAAGGGCTCCAATTGGGAAAAATAGCCAGTGAAGAAAGGAAATAAATAAACGATGAGAAAAAAAATAACAAAAAAAAATATATATTTTAAAAACAGAAACATCCAAAACAAATATGTCAAAACAACAAAAAGACTCATGTCAGTCTGTTCAACATAAAAACATTTCCTGCAACTTTGAACTAACATACGCCAGAAAAAAAAAGGCAAATTGAACTATCACGTATAACATATAACTAGAACAGGCTACGCTGATCTGAATTTCGCTATAAATAGCCCTTCTGATTTAATGAAGACTTCGCAACAAAACTGGGAGCAGAAAACGAAGCGAGAGGATATAACTAAATTATCGTTCTATGAAAAAAAAAAAATCTGCATTTAATTTAAACACACCTTGTCAAATTAAACACCAAGAATTTTAAACATATTTTTTTTTTCATCTTCAAGAATTTATAATCGAATAACGGGATTCCTATGTTTCATTTTCCAAGATATTGAAACCAACAAAACGTTGACCTGACATTTATTCAGATTTACTCCTCACGTTGAGTAGTGTGAAGGTATAGAATTATGGGGTAATTTTAACATGCCGATGAATAATATTTCTTACAAATACATAAAACTACATGAAATTTAAACGTGACGATAAATGTGTCTTACAAATAGATAAAACTAACAAAATTTAGAAGTGAATCTTACATTTAACAAAACCAGAGTCCCGAAGAAGTAACACGATATATTTTATTAAATACACTGTACTCAATAGCATTTAAATTTGGGAGCCTCTCAACCTTCTTTAAACAACTGGTTCCAGCCGAGATTATGGCCTTTTACTTCCAATATTTCGATAATAAATCACTCGTGTATTACAAAACAAAGAATAAATAGTATTTAACAAATTTACAGTACCAGAGAATAAGTGGTTCCCAGATGATAATGAATCAAAAAGACCACAAGGTCTTCGTTCTCGAATTCTAATATATATATATATATATATATATATGAATATATATGTATATATATCATCTCCTACGCCTATTGACGGAAAGGGCCTCATATATATATATATATATATACATACACACATATATTCATATATATATATATATACACACACACATATATCCATCCTACGCCTATTGACGCAAAGGGCCTCGGTTAGACTTCGCCAGTCGTCTCTATCTTAGACTTCGCCAGTCGTCTCTATCTTGAGCTTTTACTTCAATACTCCTCTGGCATGAATTCTAAGCATTAAATGAAGTCTACTAAAATAAAAACAGCATTGTCTTCTGCCCTCACTCCCCCAAACAAACTCATCTCCGGTCAAAAAAGAAATGTATAATACGCTAAACAGTTCAGTTATGACAGTATTTAGTAAACATAATCAATTAACTTCTAAAGATATGGCTTAATCATTCCGGCTTTCTCTATGACCAACGTGAGGGATAATAAAATGAGATGATTTGACTATAACCATACTTAAAAAACGCTTAAAAACTCTGACGTTCGTATGTGCACACAAAACCTCCACTTCTCACAAAGCATATTGGTATACAATTATCTGAACACCCATGGTGATTTTAAAGTGCAATCTAATGCTAAAGGAAACTTAAGATTTCATTAAACTTACACTGGAGTGCAGATTTTGCTTAATATCAGATCTTACGTAACCTTCACTATTCTAAATATATACAGAGTTGCGCACTAAAACAAGGTACAGTATTCCAGTACACCCCCAATTTTAGACATTATATATATCCACACACACATTAGTGCATGTTTCAACAAATACTTGA
Organism: Palaemon carinicauda; assembly: GCF_036898095.1. NCBI lineage: Eukaryota > Metazoa > Arthropoda > Malacostraca > Decapoda > Palaemonidae > Palaemon > Palaemon carinicauda. The sequence goes on from NC_090748.1 coordinate 11,762,936, forward strand.
AACAATAATACAAATCTCTTCTTACCCAAAGCAAGGATGACTCAAAAATGGTAAACTAATGCATTGAGGTTTTAAAAGCTGCGTTGATATCGGGGGGACCAGAATTATAATATGAAGCTGAAGTTTAAGAGGTTGAACAGAGACGGAAGCAAGATAAAAAAAAAAAAAAAAGTAAGTCAGCAGACGCCAAAGGAAGGCTACAAACAGACTCAAATAATGCATACAGTGCTCCTGATGCGGCACTACCGTTCCCTAGGATTAATGATTTACAGATGTGGGCTACATAGCCTGTAGTTGGAACTTGTGAAGCCACTCGGCACCAGTGTAAAACCCTAAAGGTAAGAGAGGTTAGACAGCCAGATGAAAGGGAGGAATTTCAGATAGTACTGAAACATATTTCTTAATACAGTCGTAAAATAAGAGTAATTACGTTTCAATCCCAAGTTCTTGATGATAATAATAATAATAATAATAATAATAATAATAATAATAATAATAATAAAAGTTTCAATTTTGGGAAGGGATATTTTGCAAGTTGGGATTGCACACATTCTCCATCCATTCTACAGGCTATCCTACTTTTTATAGCTATCTGATTTCAATAGTATAAAAATAAAGGATTGAAATAATTAATTATCCTTAATATTCAATGTGAATATGGACTTATCAAAATATTATTTCTTTAAGAATCTGTGTGGAGCGTATATAAAATAGTATTGTACTGAAAATATATCTAAATATATTTGGAGTTGGGGATGATATTTGAAACTATTCAAATTATAAATTCCAGGCAAACACAAGAAGGAATTTTCATATTCAATTGTGAAATATTTCGGGTTACAGAGAGCTTCGTACATCCAAAGTATCCTAAACCACTGAGACAAGAGGGTAAAAAGCAATCAAAAGTAAAATCAGTCTCTAATAAGAGGAAGAGGCCACACGCTTCAGTTTTATTCCTATTATCATAAAAATACATGAATTACACACAACAAATATATTCAAGGATGAAAAGAAAATCTATTGAAAGTAGTAATCGAGTAAGGATGTGGAACTAACGTTTCAACCTACATAGGTACGATAATGTTAAAATTACAGTAATTAGACCAAAATAAGTTTATATATACTGTGTGTATGTATTATATATATATATATATATATATATATATATATATATATATATATATATATATATAAAATACATACATATACCAAGGCCCTTCCCCCAATTTTGGGGGGTAACCGACATCAACAAAGAAACAAAAACAAAAAGGGGACCTCTACTCTCTACGTTCCTCCCATAAATAATATAAATATATGTATATAAAAAATATCGTAAATAAACTTTGGCAATCAAGTTGGCATACGATAACTTGAAATTGAGTGTTCTACTGGCAATTATCGATGCATGAAATTCGTAAAAATCCATAACCAATTAGAATACTTCTTCCCCCACCCCTTTAAAAAAAAAATCTTAATTTATGAAAACCCACTTGGTAAAACTATGGAGAATTCATTACCAAATAAAATGTGCCAACTATTAATAGAAAAGGAAAATGTATGAAAATGAAAATTCTTACAAGGAACCCCCATTCCATTTCCTATTCAAACGCCAATATACAATAAGTGTAATAATTTCAAATAAACGTTTACTAGCAGTTACAGTGTTTTGGTAATTGGTAATAAAGGAAAGTCACGACTATCTGCAACTAAATAAACACGAGAAAAATAAATAACACTGAAAGACAATATTTAACGCAGTGCGTTAAAACTTATTTCACGTGTAGC
>NC_090748.1:11774720-11837220 GCF_036898095.1 Palaemon carinicauda
TTAAATCATAATCGTTAAGTTATCACCTTGGCCATTTTTACTACATGAACATATAAAAAATATATCTTCGGGGGAGGGGGGGGGGGGGAATTTGTTCCGTCAATCGTGGAAAGTGGTCTATGCCCGAAGGAAAAAAAATTGGTTCATTGAATATTGTTAACTCTTAAGCATATCTGCTGAATAAATTGAAGTTGTTATACACACACATATATATATATATATATATATATATATATATATATATATATATATATATATATATACATATACACATCACATCATATATACTGTGTGTATATATATATATATATATATATATATATATATCTATATCTATATGTATATATATATCTATATATATATGTATATATATTATATCTATATATATATACATATATATATATATATATATATATATATATATATATACACACACATATAAACAGGATATATATATATATATATATATATATATATATATATATATATATATATATATATATATATATATATATATATAAACAGGGAATGACGAGGTACGAAAATATTTGCAGGTATAGACTGCCATAGAAAGATTGTAAACAGATATATATATAATATATACATAAACACACACACACATATACATATATATATATATATATATATATATATATATACGGGGGCAACAAACTCACAATACGTAGTCCAGAGTATATATAGAATAGCGAACTCTTGAACATAAAAAAAACATATTTTGAGATTAAACAACACAACGACCGTATAGAAATGAGCAACTGTTTAAGGTACCATCAATCCCAATCTGTCAATTTCCACAAATATACGTTAAACATCAGATCAGCCCCTAGGTCAATGACATGTAGGCTAGGTGCTTAAGAGACCCCCTGAATAATAGAAACCACAGAACAAGAAGTGTACTCAAAGTTTCTCAGATTCGAGTCATCACTTGAGAAATACCACGAAGTGCCATTCATCATAAGTGTTAAACGTTCCAATACTTGGGACATAAACACTTCCATACAATACAACGGAACACCAATCTATTTTTTTGATTTGTCAACCATGACGTAATCAAAAAGTTCTGGTTCCTTTGATTTTCAAACGATGACGTAACTAAAAAGGTGTGTTTAGGAACATGTTGATATGTAAAACAAAATGGCAGGAACCATTCTACAAATCCCAGGGTTTGCAGTAGAGAAAAGAATGGAATAATAATAATACCCTGGATCACTAATGCCTAACTTTTCCTAAATAAAACAGGAGGGGGCGTTACTACTACTTCCTAATATTTATTCGCTAGAGGATAAGTAGCCTAATGCCCTCGGTCACGGTATACCTTTTATCATAGATCAAGGCTGTCAACGCTAACGTGAGTCCGAACTGGTTAGACTTTTCTCTCAAGTTGGCGAATTCAGATCTACACAAGTAGCCTTTTTACTTCATCTCCACATACGGCATTTTACATTAAAGAGGGAGTATCGCCAGATGTTACAGTTCCACTTTGAGTAGAGCCAAATGTTATAATTCCAAATTCAGAGTAGCGCAAGCTGTTACAATTCCAGTTTTCTTGGAATTATTCTAAGGCAGTGTGCGGAAGATTTACATAGTAAGAAAAGTAACCCATCCAAGAATCGACCAGACTCGCTCAACGTTGTTCGATTTCAGACAGAACATTCTACTAGAATATTGATTTTCTGCTGGAGAAAAAAAAAACAGGAAAAAAGGTGAAAGGTCACCATAAATACTGCACACATCATTTCCATATGGTAGGTGGGACCGGTTTGACCCCACACTGAGATCAAGGGATCAAGGTAGACCCATGGTCTAGGTACATTGACCGTAGGTAGACTCAATTCAGTCAGCTGCCGTAGATGTGCTATACCTTAAACGGGTTACTCCTCGGGAGGAAGAAAAAGAAAAATAGAAAAAAAAAACGCACCTAAGCCTACCTTTCCATTTCTTTTCTATAAGTTCTATTGTCCAATTTTTCCCCCTACAGTTTCCCGTCTCTTGCTGAAGAACAGACAATCAAAGACATACAAAATCAAAATGGCTGGCTTGAAAGATTTAATAAAAGGGGTTAAAATTCCAAGGATAAAAAGCCAAGGAAACATTTCCTTACTTCAATATAGAATGGTTAAACTAATTCAATAACACAAGACCAGTTCTAATAGTTTGAGCAGCTTTTATTGAACAACCAAATAAGGAATTGAAAAAAAGAATTCCTCTCGATACAATTTATGATTTAATGCATTGGAAAAAAAATACAACCAACGAATAGCTCGGCACATTATTTTACATCATATCTCGTTTAAGGATCACCATGAATGATATATCTAGATATAGTGGTAATATTTTTGTAAATGCGTATACTAATTTAATATGCATATATGTCTACGGTAACATACTTTGCTTCATTGAATTCTTTGCTGCACTCACCAACTTCTATTGATATCCATAAACAGATTACAGTAAATTATTTACCTAATCCTTTATATATATGTGTAGACATATACTTAAATATACATGCATATACACAATTATATATATACACTACATATATAACAAATACAATGGATAAATGCAAAAAAAAAGAAAAGAAAAAAAAAGTTTCCAATACATAAACCCCTATTTACTGAACAAAACCCATTCAATTATCGAAAAGACCAAACAAGTTAATTTTATAAAATCATAACATACATTTTAAGGCTTAAGGAAAAAAAATATTAAATAAATAAATCTATAACCGTCACAGTACGCAAATCAAATAACTAACAGAAGCAATGTGTAAACATAGCTTTTAATAGTGTTATTTTAATCTGTTGCATGAAATTTAATATATATAATACATACATATAAACATATGTATATAATTTATATATATATATATATATATATATATATAAAACATCAAATGTGGAATTAAAATACGACATGGCAATCATGTCAATAAAAACTGGCAGCCTATCAACGCTCACACGTCCCTGCCTTAAAGCTGACCATAACCTTGAACACCATTAATCTACGATATGTATATGTATGTATATATATATATATATATATATGTATATATATATATATATATATATATATATATATATATATATATATATATATAAAGGATTCAAGAAGTTAAAAAAAGCCATTGAAACCAAAATGAAGTATTTATTAGTGGTTAGAAAAAAATAATGGAATAATTCTAGATAAAAAAAAAACTTGTGAATTACTTCCTTAACATTTCAATAAAAAAAAATACACTGAGCACAATTAACAATTACAGAAAATTAATTTCTAAAAAAAAAATTAAGAAAAAAGCGTGAAAAGAAAATAAATCCAAGAAAGTTCCATTACATGAAAAAAAAATTCAAGATAGCATTATAGATTTAACGTAACTGCAAAATGATAAGTCGTTGGGACCCTGATCGAAGTACAGATAGATTGACTTCACAGCGGGTTATGCAACAGAAGGAGAAGCAGCTTAGCCCGTTCACAGGGGCCAAATACACCGGCTGTAAAGGACCACGGGTCCCGACATTTACAAATATTTAGAGACTGCTTTTAAAGTTCAATTATCTGTTTAAATATGAAAAAAAGCGACAATCTTCTTTCTCCACGCATTCTAATAGCTCCGATATTAATCCCTGACAATATTCTAAATTATACAAGAAATTGCCAATCCTTGTGTGGAGGCTTATTTCCAAGCAACATGGCGACACCTCTGTATTACATCAGTCCTCTCCATTTATTTCAGTGCTTGAACATGGTAGTTCAGTTTCTTTGCTTACTTATAAATATGAGGAAGGAGCATTCAGATAACGATAAAAAGTAAATGTTTGACTTCAATACCAAAGCCAAACCATTACCATATGTTTGTGCAGACAGAGATAATCTGTCTACGCCTAGGGTTTACATTAACTTGCGAAGTGAGTTGAAAGGAGAGTTACTATAACAAAAAAACAAACGAAGTTCGTTTAACTTAGATAACACCGCAACTACAAAGGAACAAATTGAAATCTTAAGTTCTTCTATTGACAGTAAAGACCCTAAGAATAAGTAATGTCTCATGAATAGAAAAAAAAATAGGAACGTTGTCAACTCGTTTTAAGTTTGCCGTTTCCATGACCAACGAGAACTTTATAACTACTGCATCTATGCGAGTATCTAACAAATATACTATGAAGAAAAACAAAGAAAACAATTGCAAAATCTTCCGATACCCTAAAGGAAATTTTTTAAAGGGGAATATTTCCTTTTACAATTTCCATAACAAGCGCCTCTGCCCCGGCTAAAATGCAACGTTAACATCTGTACAGGACGAAACATTCTGAAAATACACCATGAGGTCTGGGACCACTCCATCGATTGGCGGGAAACGTCGCGTTGTTGCCACATGCATGGGATGGGGCGGCTGTGCCACGTCACCGCAATAATGATAACTATATAATAGGGGTAATACATAAAACTTTCTCATGCCCGATTCAAAGGGAAAAATGGCTTTACGTTATATTAAATAAAAAAAAATCAAGGTCATGATAGTCCGAGTGTAGAGGACGCCAGTCATACTTATGTTTGGATCGAAGACCTTCAAAAACAGTACTACATAAACCAAGTTGGGGGAGGAGGAATGGCTGGACGGATGACACCCAAGCTACGTATACACGAAGTCACTTTATCCACAAACTTATTCCTTCGCTAAGCAAATAAAATGTACCTTAGTAACAAATTTCATAAACGACTTGGCCTGAGAAAATCCCTACCGTAAAATGTTCGCTAAAGAACACGAAAAGCGTAATTTGAAAGCTCATAGCATTCTTCTTATCGCTCAGCGATAAGTTATCAATACAGCATATCGATTACTACGGTTGACAGAGTATTTTGAGCTAAGGCGACTAAACACTACCCCTTAACGTTCGAAGCTTGTTATCCATTGTAGAGATCTAACTTTAATCATTGCAAAGCAGAGGCGGCAACAAAATACTGACGGTATAGCCACCTTATTAAAGCTGACAGCTCAAAGCAAGAGGAATGTGATGTTCTCCCGTGCACAGGGCCTTCTGTCTGCTGAAAACATTATCTAAGCCATCACAATCATTTCTCAATATAATTTACCTATATCAATAGTTTTTAGAGCATTTTGCTATCAATGAACAAATCTATACACTCGTTAGAATCAACACAATATGAACCTCGACAAAATACCTTAGCAACACATTTCACAAAAGAGACTGAGAAAATCTTACTGAAAAATGCTTGGTAAAGAAATGTCTCAAGCAAACACCAGATTATATCACGAAGGCAGATGACACAAGGAGTATCAATTATTCTTAGATGCAATAACAAAATAAACAAGCGTACACTTTCAAACAATATAATTCTACAACAGCAGCGTTGCCAATTAACAATTAAAGATAACCCACGTGTGAGCATAAAAGAACATGAGAAAACTTTTATTACAAATTATCTAGACTTCTAATACCGGAAGTTTACAAAAAGGCAGACCGCTATACTAGACAGATAACCAGGGTTTCATCGCCTCCTAGTTTACTGTCCCAGGAGGACCGGGCACAGGAAAAGGTCCATCTTCACCCTAAAGACGATGTATCACTTTCAAGAAAAATCCACCATTGTGAATAACTACACAAGGAAACTTGCAGCACCGGCTTTAGTAAAGATTTGCCTGCAGCATAAATGGATGATCTTCTATGTGTTTATGTTCCTACATATTTGATAGTGGGTATTGGGGCAGGGATGGGAATAGATGAGGGTATTTGGGCGTTAGAGAGTTGGGCAGTAGAGCAGAGACCACTTTAGAAAAGTACAAAGGAAAATTTAGGGGATTCAGTTGCACATAGAATAGAAGAGTTGATTGTTGCTAGGATGGTAAGGAGTATGCAGCAAGCATGGTTGTCGCTAGAGAGAGATTAGATTCTTATGCGTATTCCAAACTTTCAAATATCAAGACTATTTCCCTTATCAAACGTTACTTTAGATTTCACCACAACACAAAGCAAAACTTTGAGAATGAAGAGTTTTCGATACTTACATCATTTACAGGCCTCACTATCATCGATTATTTCCATAAAGAATAATAAGACGATCATACGGATTAATCCATCTAATAAAACGAAATAAAGACACTAGTCTTGCCAGAGAATGTGCTGGTTCACAGACGAAAACTGCGCTTTGGGCGTGGTCATCCATTCATATTTTTTTTTCTAAATCAGGCAATCCGAAGACCATCCTATCTCTACAAAAACAGATACTGACGTTTTAACGTTGAGGAGAGAGAAATGGGAACACAGAACCACACCACATACGTTGAACCTAACAATAAACAAACTTAAAGGTAAGGGTTTGCCTCAAACACCACACCCATGTCATTACATTTGCCGAGGGCGTTATCACCTACGCATAGTTTCCGATATAACATTCGAGTGTTACCTTGCTGGAGCGAACAATGACCGTAACGAAGCCTTTGTTAATGCACTAATTCCATACTGACGAACAAGTTTGAAAGAAACAAAGGCTTAGCTTTTCATATATAATTGTTAGATGGGTTTAGTTAGAACAGACGTGACAGCTCTCTCTCTCTCTCTCTCTCTCTCTCTCTCTCTCTCTCTCTCTCTCTCTCTCTCAAAATAAGTGCTGAAATGTAGGCTATACACATGAGGATTAAACTACTTCATGAGGGGAAAATTAAGAGAAGAGACAAAGATAGGATAGGATGGGACCCTTGTGTTGCTTATCCTCACAAAAAGTGTCTATATACATATTAGCATCCATGATGAATATACAAATAAAATTCTATCGCAGTGTCTACCTTATAAAGCGAAACTTCCAAAGAAAGAACAGGAAGATGTGGATACAAGAATCACAAAGCTGGGAATAGAACTTCAACTGCAAAACAAGTGTCACGGGAGAACTTGAAGGGCCAATTGCTGATCTGCTGAGTCAGCCCGAGTAGGTAAATTCTACCCGAGGTAGATAATCTCAAGAGAAAGTTGATATTCTAGCTAAAAGTTCTAATTCAATTAAGATAACACTAAAAAACGTTTGCAACACTTTTGCAATGGGAAAAACCCAATAAGCTTCAGTTAATATCATTAAGAAAAAATATTGTTTGAAAAACCACAAGATACACCATTACTGAGAGATCTATTTCCTATTCCAAATGGAAGCTTTAATTGTAAATGAGAGAAGAGACAGCACATAAGATAAAGAGCAAGGTTACTGAACTGAGATGAGAAAGGTTGGAGAGCCAAAACCAAAAAATTAGTATGTGCAATGTATTTAGTGAAGATAGCTGTTTAGTAAATGTTTTAATCTTTATAATCTTTTATTAACAATTTTAAAAAATATCAAGAAGTTTTCGTTATTCAAGAAACTTCCAATAAAGTGAGACTGAAATTCGAAAGGCTATAAATGAAAATGGAGACACGAATATGTTACGATGGTGCACGTACATCATACGTGATAGGGTACCACACGATCACCTGTTTCCACAGTCAAAGGTTTGGACATTTTGAAAAGTATTCCAAGTTTGACTGATGATATAGTGTGTAGGAAATCATAACATCAAGGAATGTAACTATCAAGTAGTAAAACGTATAAAATGCTTCAAGTTTAAGAAAAAATTATCAAAGTGAAATCGATAAATTATATAGGTCTGGATGTGGAATTGATGAGACTAGCAATTGATACTGATCATGGATAGTGTCATAAATTGCAGCTAGGCAAATAATCAATCTATTAGATATAAAAAAACGAAAATCAGTATCTACTGGATATAAAAGGCGGGCCTTTCGTCAGCAAAGCTTATTCTCATATTAATACTACTAGCTAAGCTAGAACTCTTGTTGGAAAATAAGGATGCTATAAACTCAGGGTCTTCAACAGGGAAAATAGCCCCGTGAAGAAAGGAAATAAGAATCAGAAGAAATAGTGTGCCTGAGTGTACCCTCAAGTAAGAGAACTCTAACCCAAGACGGTGGGAGACCATGGTACAGAGGATATGACTTCAAAAACAAATACTATACGTAAATAAATTTTCTACACCAAAAACAAAACAAATACACACATTTAGTAGTTTACAAATCTCTTGAGAACAAATGCAATGTTAACATGGGAATTTGGCCTTCTCATTTGGGATGATTGACCTGGCAACAACCAAATTGGTTACCTCGAGATTTCAATGTTTGGATGGATGACGCAACTAACCGTGATGCAGCTGCCTTTAGTGAGCTACTGGAGGCATATCAATTGGTTAATAGTGTTGATTATGCTACAGCAATGATTGGGCATACGCTGAATTCAGCTTTTTGTGATGGAATGAATATATTGTATCAGATAAGTGTGAAGTGAACTATTACGCATGTGCATAAACTTATAACTTTTCGATTACCGTTTTGGAATAACAGAACGCTAAAAAATTATTTATTTAGATCAAATTTCTCTGAGTGTTTACTAATGAAGTTAAAGAAAATGTTCCTCGTGGTCACGTTAACTTACGAATATGAGGCACCCGGTGTGTTCATGTGCCTTATAAATGCATACAATGGGATAAATAAATATAACATGGGGCCCAAAAAAAAACAGCTAATTGTCAAAGACAGACAGACCTTAGTTCGAAAAAAAAGCCTCCTTGATAATTATAGCGACCAAGAACTAGCGAACACATTTCTAGAATTCATTAAAAACGAATAGAAAATATAACGATCTTCTATAGGTGTCATGAATCTGATTAGAGATGAACAATATGCACAAATAAAATTAACGAGATTTAATAAATAACACATGATATCAGGATAACAAATCATGTGATTGACCCCAAGCCAATATATGTCACATCAGTAAAAAATCTTTTTTAGTCTTGCGGACATTATTTCAAGTAGTTAATATAAGCGTTGATCAGTAAGTATCCTAAATCTGAGTAAGTGGCTATATATACACCAGTTCTGATAGGCGATCTAGATTATCAGAAGTTGAAACGTTAAGAGCTATTTCGAATCGATCTTCCATATCAAGTACTACCATGCGTAATTCTTGACAACTAATTTATCATTTGAGAAGAATCGCCGTGTAACCTGATAACCACTCAGCGTACAATTATATTCTAAGGAAACAGCTGTGTGTGTGTACTGTTATTGTTATTATTACTTGCTAAGCTACAACCCTAGTTAGAAAAACAGGATGCTATAAGCCCAGGGGCCCCAAAAGGAAAAATAGCCCAGTGGGGAAAGGAAACAAGGAAAAATAAAATATTTTAGGAACTGTGACACTATAATAAATATTGCCTATATAAACTATAAAAACTTTAACAAGAAGAGAAATAAGATACAAAAGTGTATCCCAGTGTACCCTCAAGCAAAAGAACTCTAACCTTTGTAAATAATCAGCTGAAACTGATGGACCAGAACAAATGTGGCATCCAGATTATACTATATAAAGTGTTGCTTTTAACATCTACAAATATTGTAAATACACGACCAGGAAAACAGCCCTTAAAGTGAAATATAAATAATTATCATACTATAAATAATGGGATGAATTTCTTTTTAAATTATTGCAATGACTAACAACATGGAGGTTATCTGGTACGGTCAAAATAGAGAAAGGGAGAGCAAACAAAACCTTGCCTACTTTATGCCCACAAAATTGATCTTTTGAACAATAAAATTATATATATATATATATATATATACATATATATATGTATATATATAATATACATATATATATGAGAGAGAGAGAGAGAGAGAGAGAGAGAGAGAGAGAGAGAGAGAGAGAGAGAGAGAGAGAGAGAGAGAGAGAGAGAGAGAGAGAATACAGGATCTGAAAACACGATTTCAGTTACTATTTCTATGATCCAACAACAATTGTAATAATCAGATCCCTGTTTTGTTTCCAAGAAATAGTCCATGAAAAGGCATACATTACAGCAATAAAAACAACCCTTTTTTCATCAGCAGTGAAATGATGACAGCGAAATAAATGTACGAAGTGCGAACATAGAAATCTTGTAATCTTACAGACAGTATACAACTCGCATTTGATTCCAAAACAGGCCCACTATCATGAATACCCTAAAATTATGTGGGAAGGGGAGGGCAGATCGAGAAGGGAGCAGAGAAATGGATGGCAAGATGAGGTGAAATGTGATACAAAGAAAATAGGTTTGGTGGAAGAGGATGCTTTCAATAGAAAGCGTTGAAGAGGTAAGCATCACGCAACCGACCCCTTAATGTAGAGAGAATGGTGGGAAAGTGGTGATGTGGGGGAGTCACACTTGCAGCAGGTCTAAAAATAAAGCACTTATCTTCTTTACACAAAGGATCGACTGCGGATGAAAGTGAATGGCAGCTAATGCATTTACTTTTAGTTTCTTTATCCTTTAGTCATGCAATTCAATCTCCTCACTGCACTATTAGCAATCAAGGTTTATTCTTGAAACTTATGTCGATATCATTATCAAAAAGTTCTTTATCCGCATAAGTGATCTTCCAAATTTTGCGGCAAATTCTTCCTCGAATCAAAACGCAAGACTTCAACTTTACTGGAATTATCAATTTTCATAGCAACTTCCATGTCTCAAATTTCTTTTTAGGCGGATAAACTTTAGAGATCAACGGCCTGAGTAATGTTTGCTTAGTGGCCTGCTAACGTTTCTTGCCATCATTATTATTACTAGCTAAGCTAAAACCATAGTTGAAAAAGCAAGATGCTATAAGACCAAGGACTCCAACAGGGGGAAAACAGCCCAGTGAGGAAAGGAAATCCGGCAATTCTAGAATATTTTAAGCAATGATTTGTTCTACCTGATTAATAACATCACTCCAACCACATCCATTGCCTCCTGGGTTTCTTGTTTTCACCTATGATGGTCATCAGAACAGGACACGGCCATCAATTAGACTTTTTTCTTCTTCCGGGTCGAATAAACGTTCAATTATTCAATTAAGTTTTCTACAACTTGTATTTTGTACAAATCCATTAATAAATTGCAGCAAAATTACTTATACTGGGAAGAAAATAATGCTACTTTATTCTACAAAGAAAATCTGTATTCCACCGATAAGCATAGAAACTATCCAAAAATAAACTACAGATAGCTGTATCATGTCTGCTGTATCAAAAAAAAAATCAAACATATTAAAAGCCATTTGACTTGTTTTTGTAATCTAGAAGAATAAAATCGTCTAATCTAGGCCGGAACTCATCTCTGAGGTCATCAACACTTGACTGAAGTGGTGCTTTGGAAGCAACATCTAACATAATAAGAAGCTTAAAAGGCATAGCTTAATGGCTCTAACACTAGAATACAAGTGACACTAACTCCGCAGTATCATTGCTATTGGATGAGTGAAAACATTTAAAATTCATAAGTGTTACAAAGCGCGTTTTCTACCTTTGCTTGGTGCAGAACTAATGTAAAAAATAAAAAATCATTCTTGGGAAATGGAGTATATACGCCTATTATACAATGAAAGACAATATGCTACAGTACGGACATCACACGCCAGGGGAGCTGTGACACCCCTTTCGAAATCAATAAACTTCTAGTCCTTAGGTAGGGTAAACTTCCATAGCTTTAAAATTGGCGTATTTGTCACTTTTCAAATTTAATCTAGATAGGGCTTAAACCCTGTGTTAGTCGAGTTGTGGGGGAGGGAATATAGACACCATCTGGGGATTTGATTTATTCACCATCGTAATAGTTGCGAACTGCGAGTCTTCTAGTGAAAGTTTTTTAATGAAGGTTACTCGTTTATTAGATTAAAATCAACAAATGCCCAAACATACATTAATTCCACAAGGTAACATGTGCTGCTCTTAGATATAACAGTACCTTAACATCAAAGTGCTTAAAACATACATATAAAAATGAATGTAAGTATGGTTGAACCTACATCCCATAAGCATAACCCTTAAAATCTCACCCCCAAGACATACTTATGACAAGTGTATATCTCTTTAACATACAAACTTTGTCCGTTCTTGTTCGTATAAACGACGTTACATCATATAATGTATGTTTCCGAAATGCAGACCAGCAACAGAGATAGGACAAGAAGTTTTTTAATATTTTTACCAATTAAAGGACTATAAAATACGCCATACGCCTTTTAGAGCTTAACAATATCATCCATAATCTCCAACTTCATTTTATACATTCAAAAAGAAAACTACACAATCAAGAAAATCATTGTCCCCGAACAAGACACCAACTGCAATGTACCATAAAGCATTTCAGCTGACAACTCTTGGTACACGTACTATGCTATATATACACACCAAACGTCTATGCCAAACCATTTGTTCTCTGTCAATAAGAAATGTTCAGGATATAATTTTCCTATCGAGTCTCATTACAAGAAACAATAATGCAGGTAATGCCAATTAAAAAGCACAATTGAAATGGAATCATAAATAAACATCCAATGCCAACTAATATAACAAATGTATATATGAAATGAAAAAAAAAATAAACTTTCGCTGGTCTTGGAATGTTCAATCATTTAAACATGGAAAAAATAAACTCATGAATGTTGAAAAAGATTCAATCGCAAAAAACCTCCGATTTCCAGTTGACGCAAACGGCCTGAGTTTACATACAACGATTGGAAACTTTTCATAACGTCCCACGAAGCTGAAGGGCAAAGGTTCAACAACCATCCATACCCAAGGCAAGAGAAAGTATCCCCTTGTGTACAGAACACGTACAAGAAATAACGAAGCTAGGGAGCACCACATGGCAACCCGCGTACATATCGCGAGTATAGACAGAACCGGCAACCATATCTTCCCCCCTAAAAGAAGTAAAGGAAGAAAAAGGTTCGTAGACACGATGAGCTGACCTTGAAAACAGTTTAACGCGTCAGCTAGAGGTTTAAATCATCCGTTGCATCTCATCCATTCATATTTTCATGACACATTAACGTAGATGAAAGTTTGACTTTTACCGCCAATCTGGCACTTGCCTTTATCTACTAACAAACTACACTGCAAAACCTCCATTCAACCAAAATTGTTCGTATTATTTCCTCACAAATCAGATTCAATAAATATAAAATCGAGACTCAGTCTCGTGGCAACTGCACGAGAGAGAGAGAGAGAGAGAGAGAGAGAGAGAGAGAGAGAGAGAGAGAGAGAGAGAGAGAGAGAGAGTCGCTCTCAGCCTCGTGGTAACTGAACGACGGAACCGGCTGATCATAACCACTGGCTTACCCGAAGTTCCAACCCAGCCATCCTCAGTCAGTCCTCACACTGACCTTGGGATCCCAGCAAACATTTAAAGGTACGGCCTTTCACGGAGAAATTGGGGAGCGGAGATTTAAAGGCTCCTCTAGACGTTACTGTACACCCCACCCCACCCGACCACCACCTTTCAGACTACCACAAGGGACGCCAGACCGCCAAAACTCCCTCCACCGCAAGCTTTTCTGGATCGTCACTTAACACTCGTCTTGTCGCTGGCAGTTACTTGAAACCGGTCTCTGCCGCTAACCTTATCCGTACTTTCCTGAACACTTGGTTCATCACGGAAGCTACTAAACGAGCTTTAAACACCTACCTAGCTCAATGCTAAGTACAGATACGTTTACATAAATTATCAGGTCACCTGACTGTATAATGACCCAATAACTATTGAATATGATATAAATGACAGTTAAATTAGGTTCTAGTCATCATCTCCTATGCCTATTGAAGCAAAGGGCCTTCGCCAGTCGTCTCTATCTTGAGCTTTTAATTCAATACTTCTCCACTCATCATCTCTTACTTCACGCTTCATAGTTCTCAGCCATGTAGCCTGGGTCTTCCATGTCTTCTGGTGCATGGGGAACCCAGTTAAACGTTTGGTGAGCATGTCCAAACCATCTCTATCTACCCCTCACCATGATCTCATCCACATATTGCCACTCGAGTAATCTATTCATTTTTAATCCTGTCCTGCCATTTGTTCTACTCAAGCATCAACATGTTTTATTTCAATTGAACACCACACCTTTGAGCTAATACTTACAGATCTACATAATGTTAGTTTTTGAGATACATTAAAATGTAAGGGCACAGTTCTAGCTAAACTACCAGTATCACTGGTAAAAAGTAATGAAATCTTACATAGTCTCTCTCAAAATAAAATTTTTAAATAATTTTAGAAATTAAAGAAACAGCATGAATATGTACCATAAAACATCCTCAAATCATACACAGCAAAAAAGACAATTCAGATTGGGCCTAAATCCTGAAACGGCCTGACGCAAAAACACCAAATCTTATATTCAGTTATTTACAATAGCAGTGCACTTTTACATAAAAAAAAGGAAATACCAGCTGACAAGATGCCTTCAAAAGCTTTCCAATATAACAATTTGTTGATCATTCATATTACCTAGTGGTTGTTCAAGCCGAACACTATGACACCCAAGCTTTCACAGACCTTTCCCAAAAGGTTTGCTTTATGATTGAAAAGAGAATACAGAACCACACGTATAAAGTTAGATATCAAGGTGAGAAGACCATAGACAGAAAGGATAGAGTGAAGCATTCTAAGCTACAGCAGTAAAATCTAGGGCAAACCCTAGAGGAGTTCTCTGCACTAATGTTGTCTACGAAAAAAAATCCTACAACTTGTTGAAAATATAGTTTACTTTACATGCAAGAAGTTAACATCTTAAAAGTTCATAGCTAGATAAACATAACCACCATAAAAATCTATACAACAGATAAGAATTAACAGCAAAATATCTAAATATTAAGCTCTCTTCCAGAAAACTAAAGTTCTTAGGCAGCATACCCTTCTCATAAAATAATAAAACTAAGCAAAAAGAAAAATGGCAACAGAAAATGTCCAACTTTCAGAACATAAAAAATCCCAAAGTTACAATTTCACAGCAACAAAGTCATTATTCTAAAGAATAATCTTAAAAAGAAATAGCTGATACTTACACATGGGTATGATGCACATTGGTGTTATTGAAGCCATCAAGTTCGTCGCACGACTCCCCACCGGACGAAGATTCGGTAGCATCCGAATCATGATGGGTATGAGCATGGGCTGCAGAATGAAACTCAGCCACTACTGCCGAGACTTCTGTTCTGGTATCCTCAGGCAACGATGGTGCTGGGGTTGTCGGTTGGCTGCGTGACGGCTTGTGCGACACAGCAGCCAATCTGGCAAGACCTTGTGACGCTTCAACACGGCGAACTAAACTGACTAAAGCTGAGGTTGACATTCCTTTCATAGTATCAGCCCTGAGGGATTCAACACCCACCTCTGGAATGCCTAGTGACTCTGGATTATCTTCACGGAGACTCATCCGGTCCTTTTGTTGCGCCAAAACACTCTGAGAATGGTCCAACAACTCACGAATCTGACCTGACACAGAGGCACCCAGTCCTCGCGCAGTTACACGTCTTAACCGTCTCAACAAACGTATTTGTCTTCTTTCTATTTGCCACTGCCGACGACTCAGGTCATCCAGCAGCAACTGTGACCTCTCCTCTCTAGACACTTGAGGAACAGCAACTTGTGGCTCAATTACCTGCTGTTCATTTCCATTACCAGCTAGGTCAAGTGCAGCTGTTAAGGCTTCAGGGTTATCCGCTAACCGTGTCAAGGTATCGATGATCTCATTCATATCTTCAAAATCCCTCCCGATGAATGCCAAAAGGTCCCCATCCTGAGACAGAGGCCTCTGGGACTTGGTTGAAATGTCTTGTAAAGGCACATCATCTGTGCTCTGCTGAATATTATCTTGACCCATGACTGTTGGTGGAGCTATCTCCGAGGGGTTCAGGGCTACGTCGGTATTTTGTGATAGGGGCGGGGGTACGCCCGATGAGAGGTCCATGGTAGAATGGGCAGCGTGAGGGCGTGGAGGAGGGTCACAGCCCTCCCGCCCACACGCCAACCCACCCGCTTCTGGCGGAGAGGGAGGCAAAAGATGGAGCCGACGAGTGCCGTTTGTCAGGGCAGCTGTTAAATGGGCGTCCGTGCAATCAGGAGGCTCCTTCAACCCACCATACTGTAATGCCAAATGAGTGGTGGGTGGTGGGCTACTATGCGCAACTGGGGCCTCACCTGGGCGGGTAGGCGAGTGGTGATGGGCAGCCACGTGAAACGTCTGGGGGTCCGACGCTTGAGTAAGGGCGGGGGCCATTACGCCCACCCACTCTAGCGCCGGGCTGCTAGCTGCCACCCATGGCACCACCACACACCCAACACTCACACTTCTCACAACACAATTTCATGACACTGCAATAACAACACCATTACACAGCACTAACACATGTTGTTTCTGCTCAAAAAGATTGCTAGCAACCTTTGCCCACTCCTGGACTTCGCATAACACTGTAAAAGAAAAAAAAATCAATCATTAGAATCATTAAGGTAAAAAAATGTTACAATATAATAAACAGAACCACTACAGCAAACTACAACAGGTACACAACTTCCAACAGATCAAACCAACTTCTACACTTTCACACAGTAATGAGTCAAAAAATGTTTTTTTTTTCTATTAAAACTCAGCCCGATACATTACATGTTTCTCTAAAAGATTTTCATGATTGTAAAGTGAGGCTTCTTTATATAACAAATAACCCTTTAAGTGTCAAGCTTTCACCAAAAAAGGCACAAAGTCCCCAAGCCCTAACTGCCACACATAGAACTTTGGAATGTGCTTTCCATTACTATACAATCATGTTTCAACAAAATTTTCACAAAATGAGAAAACTGGCAAAAACTGGGCATAAAATATGTCCAACAATGTCAAAGGGAGAAGCAGCATCTGGATGTAGAAGGTGTTCAATGGCGCTGAAAGGGTTAACTGAATCTAGATTAAATTAAGAATATTTCTTTCTTTATCTTTGTTACAACTTTAAGCCGCTGGTAGTAGGTTGGCCAGGGCACCAGCCACCCATGAGGTCCTTTGACTGGCCAGGCAGTACTACATTGGATCCTTCTCTCAGGTTACGATTCTTTTTCCCTTTGCCTACACATACATCAAATAGTTTGGTATGTTCTTTACGAACTCTCCTTTGTCATCGTACACTTGACAACACTAAGATTTACCAAACAATTCTACTGCACTGTAATAGTTCAGTGGCTACTTTCCTCTTGGTAAGGGTTGAAGAGACTCTTTAGCTATGGTTGGAAGCTCTTCTAGGAGAAGGACACTCCAAAATCAAACCATTGTACTCTAGTCTTAGGTAGTGCCACAGCCTCTGTACTATGGTATTGGGTTAGAGCTCTCTTGCTTTATGGTACATTCGGGCACACTATTTTATCCAATTTCTTTTCCTCTTGGTTTGTTGAAGTTTATATAGGAAATACTTATTTTGATGTTCTTACTGTAATTGAAATATTTCATTTTTTCTTGTTACCTTTCCTCACTGGGCTATTTTCCAACTAGGGTTGTTGCTTAGCAAGTAACAATAATAACATACAAAATAAAATCCAGCTTAAGACTTTTATTCGACTTTCTATGTTTCTACGTTGGACAATAACAATGAAGTGATTTTGAATAGAATTGTACTTATAAAATTTTATTAATGTGGGCAACTGGCTTCTATAAAAGGATAGCAGGTTGTAAGTTCATTATTTTTTTTTTGTTTCATTACATGTGCAAGGAACATACATCATAAAATGAAAATGGGACACAGGCCAAAAAGCTACCAACAACGGTTACCTTGGAACAAATTAACGAAGAACGGTGGGACTATGGGGTCTTACTGTACATAACCCCATCAAAAGTTTATTTTTTTCTGTGTATGTATTAAAAGTAGAAATACAATATTAACATATACTATGCAATTACTGTACAGAAGGTCCTCAACTTACAAACTTGGTTCCAAGAAGCTGTTTGTAAGTCCATTTTTTGACTAGGGTAGACCTACTCTGAATCTCATGCCTATAATCTCCAGCTACAAAAGTCAATAAGTAGTCAGGTTTCATATGAAATAGATATTACAAATGTTCATTAAATGATATAATATTGTTTTATTACAATATTTCTTTATCCGTTATTATCAGTTGGATTTGTGTTTGTATCTCCGAATGTTCGCAAACCAAGTGATGCAAGTTGAGACCTTATACAATATACTCAGCATATAATGGAGCAATTGAAAACTCATCTTATGAAATATGCCTTTGATAGTTTGAGGATTAAGGATGTTTAAACTCAACTGTATGCTTCATTACTATGCATTTAGTCAATGCAAGCTAAATTACTAAAAGTTGAACTACGATGGTAATACTACTGCAGTTAAAGTGCACACCATAGCCGAGAAACTGTATATGTACAGCTCTCAAGCCAAGACCAAATCAATGAATGCAAGTCACTAAAACTTAAAACATTCAATGGGATTTGAGGAATTGAGAGATTTGTTTTCCAAAGGAAATATAAAAATGCAACCGTCTGTATTTCAGCCAAACCACATCCCCAGAGGTCTTCGTATGTTATGGATTGAACTCCAACTAAACCTAGTTGAGTGGTTTGTTCATGCAAGTTTCCCAGCAAGGATCTGGAGAGCCAAAGATTTCACTCTAAATATTTTGTACAACCTGGGGATTCTTGAAAATCTAAACAACTTATTCCAAGTAGATTAACAGTTTATTAAGAACGCTACAGTGACCCCTAGCGTGTTCAGGGCTCTACCAGCAAGTGTACATTCCCTTCCTCTTCAAGACCAAGTCCTAAATTGTAGAACAAATGGGATTACAGTGGAACCTCTACATACGATTGTCCCAACATACGAAGTAAAATTCGACCAAATTTCTGTCTCAACATACAACGTAAACAATACGCTTACCCGTGGAATTTTCTCGAAAGCGTACAGCGTAGTTTGTTGTTGACGCCGCTAGACGGCAGCACATCGGAGGGACGCCAATCGAGCGTCACCTTGATCAGTCCTCTCATCGCATGCGCATCAGTTTTAACAGTTTTTTATCTTGCCTTTTCACGTGTTGTTTTCTGTGTTCCGTAATCATGGGTCCTAAAAAGCTTAGTTTCGGTTCAGGAAGTAGTAGCAGTGGTGAGAAAAAGAGGAAGTCTATGCTTTCATTAGAATTAAAGCAGGAAATCATAGAAAAGCATGAGCGAGGTGTACGTGTTAGCGATCTGGCTAAACAATACGGCCGGAATATGTCTACGATCTCGACGATCATAAAACAGAAGTCAGCCATTAAATCAGTGAAACCTTCGAAGGGGATCACAATTATTTCTAAACGTCGTAGCCCTACCCTTGAAGAGATGGAACGACTTTTGTTAATATGGATCAAGACAAGGAGATTGTTTGAGATACGACCACGGAAACGATCATTTGTGAGAAGACCAGCGCTATCTACAGTGACTTGAAGGCGGCGCGCTCTCGGGGTGATGCGGGGGAGAGTTCAGCCGATCCTGCGATGGAGGAATTCAAGGCGTCTCGAGGTTGGTTCGAGAAATTTAGGAAATGGACCGGGATTCATTCAGTTGTCCGTCATGGAGAAGCTTCGAGTTCGGACACTAAGGCTGCTAAAGACTTTGTTAAAAAGTTCGAAAGCATCGTGGCGAAGGAAGGTTACGTAGAGCAGCAGGTTTTCACCTGTGATGAAACCGGTCTGTTTTGGAAAAAGATGCCTAGTCGAACGTACATTACCGCTGAAGAGAAGAAAATGCCTGGACATAAGCCAATGAAGGATCGGTTGACTCTTGCGCTTTGTGCCAACGCCAGCGGGGACTGCAAAATTAAGCCTTTGTTAGTTTACCATTCCGAAAACATTAGGGCATTTAAAGCACATAGAATTAATAAAGACCTGCTACATGTTCTATGACGTTCTAATTCTAAGGCTTGGGTTACTAGGCATATCTTTGTGGAATGGGTAAACGTAGTTTTCGGCCCTGCTGTCAAGAAGTATCTTCAGGAGAGGAATTTGCCTTTGAAGTGCTTGCTTTGTTTGGACAATGCACCCGCTCACCTCCCCGGACTCGAAGATGATATCATCGACGAATACAAATTCATCTAGGTGTTGTATCTTCCACCGAATACCACCCCATAGACCAGCAAGTCATCTCTAATTTTAAGAAGCTGTACACCAAGCACTTATTTAAGCAGTGCTTTAATGTCATGCAAAGCACCAACTTAACTTTGCGTGAATTTTGGAGGAGCCACTTCAATATCGTGCACTGCTTAAAGATCATTGATCAGGCTTGGGAGGGAGTAACTCGTCGGACCCTGAATTCCGCTTGGAAGAAGCTTTGGCCTGATGCTGTTGCTCCCCGAGATTTCTTAGGTTTTGGCCCCGAGAATGAACCTGTGCTTGCCGCCGAGGAAGACGAAGAGATTGTATCCCTTGGCAAGTCCATGGGTCTGGAGGTGGATGAAGATGACATCACCGAACTCGTCGATGAGCATCACTAAGAGCTCACCACAAAGGAACTCAAGGAGCTGCAAGCCATGCAGCATGAGTTCCAAGCGCAATTGAGTGAGTCGGAGGAGATCGAGGAGGTAGGCGAAATCTTAGGTACGGCGGAAATAAAACAGATGTTGGCATATCATCAACACGTTGATTTCATCGACAAGCATCACCCACAGAAACTTCAGGTTTGTCGTGTTGTTGCGCAGTTCGATGATGTTTGCTTAACGCATTTTAGAAAAATCCTCAATAGCCGTACAAAGCAACTTTCACTCGATAGTTTCATTAAAAAATCTTTAAAACGGTCTAGTGATCATGATGAAAAAAAAGAAAGTGAAGCAAAGAAAAGGAAGACCGAATCGAGTGAAAGTGATGAAAATTAAAAACAAAAGAAAAAATGTAGAAAATATAAAAATGAAAAAAAAAAAAAAGTCGAGTTAAGTTAAAGTTCACGTAGTAGTGTAAGTTATCGTACAAAGTCACCGTCCCTACCTCCACGCTGATCTTCCGTCTCCTCCTGCGTAAAAGTCCCTACACCTGCGTGGTCTGTCGCTAAGGTTATTTCATTATTATTATTCTTTTTTTTTTGGTTTGTAATATGTATTTATTATACAGTTATTGTAATAATGTCACATGTAATTATGTGTAGCCATTTATTAAGGATTTATTATGGGTTTTTAGGCTGAGGAACGAATTAAACAATTACCACGTATTCTTATGGGAATATTTGCTCCAACATACGATCGTTTTAACATACGAAGTAGTTTCTGGAACGAATTAAGATAGTATGTTGAGGTATCACTGTATGTTCTCGCCAGCATCAGCTTTGAAGTAAAATCCATAGACATTACATTATTCGGACACCCTGAAAACGGGCAACCTTGGCTGGATTCATCCTCCAGACCCATGAGGCACAACAAACAAAGAGGCAAGAAATCCAAGACACTGAACTGGAGCTCTATGCTGAAGATAGTTAGACACACAAACCTGATTCAACAGTTCATCCTGGAGCACCTTAACACATCTGTTAAGGCCAACTCCAGCCCAATAAAAGGCATTTTGATCACCAGGTATGCCATCTAATATACGTAGAAGCATTAGGGAAGGTGAAACCTAGATGTTCAGTAATTCTGTAAAAAAAAAAAAAAAAAAAAAAACCTTTTTGCTCTTCAGTCCCTCCTCTAGCATGCTACAGAATTGGTTGATCCTTAACTTTTACGTATTTCATTCCAAATAACATGGAAAGTAATGACTAAACTTGTGTTCACCAATGGCATTCTTGCACAAGAGAGAATGATACATATAGATGTAGCATCATCTTCTAAATCTTTCCAAATTGCTACCACCAGGAGAAATCTGCCCTACCAAAAACTTTCCTTCTCCGTCTGACTGTTTGAAGAGAGAGTACTGTCATTCCTTAAAAAAAATAGGCATACTGTACCATGAGTAAATAAAAAACTTCAAATCAATGGAGCATATATTTTCACAATGGTTCCTCCAATCCGTAATGGGATGATCAAAGAGGCAACACTGGAACACAGGGGAAATGAACAGCCTTACAAAATGCAACACAGTACAAAATTTACATGTACAGTTTATGCATACTGTAGTGAATAATTGCTGATGGCCTATTGTGTTCATACAATATGTAAATCTGATTTGGTAATCTTCCTAAGTTCAATGTACAGTACAGCCATAGCTATGCAGTAGTACCTTGGGTCACGAGTAACTTTGAATACTAGTGTACAATTGGGTTACGATTATTGCTATTACATCTGCATGCTGCCAAAAAAAATCCTGTTGTATGGACATCTTTTGTGGATAAGTACTAATGAAACTACCATGAAATTAGTCATTTGGTGACCATACAGCACCCATTTGGTGTTCAGTTAATATTACAAAAATTTCAAAATGAGATTATATGATTATTAATGGATTTCGACTCAGACTGAACATCCTTTATTTCATAGAGGAAATATTGTTTTAGAATGAGCAATTTATGGCAGAACTCACACTTGTGTACTTAAATAGCTCATTTTCTGGGTAAAACTGTGCATTTAGCAAATCAACATTCAGGCCGTCTGATATCCAACGCAAACTGCTCAAAGAAACCGTTTGCACTAGGCAAGAACTCTGCGAAACAAACTCCAAAATGTCACCAGTGTTCAGACTGTGAGGAACCGACTGCATGTGAACAGTCTGAATGCCAGCAATCCGGCTGTGACCCCAAACCTTAACGTAGATAACATGCAACTAGGTAGTCATTTGGTCACATACACGTGAACGGGGATATTGAGGAATGACCGCGTGTCCTCTTTTTGAGACTAAATTTTGTCTCCCCACGAGTGACAGATGTCACAAGAGAGTGGAGGGCCTGTGGGAAACATTTTGCGGAGTGTGCAATTGTTGCGCATGATCGTTTTGGTGGTCCCTCTGTTATGGTGTGGGGAGGGATCAGTTTCGCAGGTTGCACAGACCTGCGCATGTTCCAGCTAGGGGTGATTAATGCCCGAATGTACCAGGATGATGTTATCCTCCCCACTGTTTGTGTCTATGCTGGTTCCGAGGGCCTAGATTTTCTGCTAACGGACGACATCGCACCAATCCATCGAGCAAGGCTGGTGCAGGACTGTCGGGATACAGAGGGAATCTGCCATATAGTCCAGCCTGTTCACTGGATCTCAATCAAATTGAACACCTTTGGGACCAGATCGGGAGAGCCATGCCGCAACGTATTCACCCTCCAAACAAAGTCAAGGAACTCAGAGCTGCCCTCACTGAGGAGTGGCAAAGACTGGGACAGGCAGCATTTGACCGTTTATTATGGAGCATGCCAAAGTGGTGTCAGGCTTGTATTCAAGCCAGGAGGAGGTCACATATAATACTAAGATGGACTGGATTATAGTGTGATGCATGTGAACCCACTTTTCCCCATGTGGCCATTTTCTTTTTCGGACACTTCCTTAGATCCCTGTTTGCTGTGGCTAAAATTGTACTGATCATTAAAATAGGGTTTCATTTCCAAACATTAAAAAATGGCAAAAACCACTATACTAAAACCTTAATGAAAAAGATACTGATTTTGCAAAATATCCTCAACTTTTTTTTATTATACTGTAGTGTATATTGTAATGTATGTCACGACTGGATATGACCACAATCTCTAATAAGCTAATCTATATTCACTGTATTAATTTAATTCTACAAAACCACAGTAAAATATCTAAACTAGAACAAGTCCTCTAATACATAACTATAATCTAAAAAGATTAAAAAAATAAAAACATAGTAAGAAGTAAATATAAAACATTTTCAACAAGTGAAAAACAATACAAAATGGTTAACTTCTTTCAAGAGTACTGTATTATGTGCAATAGGCTCTCACTGTCTTGGGTTAGAATTCTCTACTTCTCTTGCTTTAGGGTACACTTGAGCACACTATTCTGTTTCCTTATTTCATTTCCTAACTAGGCTACTTTCCCTGTTGGAGCCCTTGGGATTGTAGCATCAAGCTTTTCCAACTAGGGCTGTACCTTAATAATAATGTAGGATAGCTCACAAATGTTAGCAAGAATAGCTAATTGAAATAAAACGGAGATTCAGGAGGGGTTATTTTCTGGATTCCAAGTTAATCATGTCCGACTTAAGATCCTATAAACACGAGAACCCAACTCCAGCAAAACCTCCCATTCTTATGCAAGGGTCTACATGAATTCCTAAATGAAAAGAGATACCCAAAGCATACAGTATAAGGATATAAAAACACCACAAACACAAAGCTTATAAAAGTATGCCAAAACTTTACCCTTGTATGTCTACATCAGAAAAAGAAAAAGCTAACTCGATTGTAAGCCTTTCCTTTATTCCTGATTTGTAAAATAAAAAGTCCTTTCATCCCCAAAGAGACCATTTAACACTTCAATTTCTCTTATTCTTTTCCCAAGGACATGACCTTGATTATAATCCCAATACCAAAAAATTTAACAATACATATGGTATACCCATATTCTGTACAAACATTTCACACTACAGATCTTTGGTACAATGACCAAAGTAGAACACAGCTCCTGTGATATATCTACGCTACACATTAGACAGGGGATTTTGCCTAACCAGGCTAATGGATGCAAATCCCCAACGCTATGCACATATAAGTGTAGAGGAGGGTGTATGCAAATACAGTACAGTATATGAAAGAGTACAGGATATACAGGGAACAGAAAGAATTAAGGAACTATGGAGTAGCTCCAATTGACCATCAAAGCTCAACTCAGACAAAGTTCCCCCAAACCCTTGAAGTCAAGAGATAATAGACCTGAGTGAAGCGAAACTGAGAAAACCTGTACAATGGGCATCAACAATGAAGACCATTACCCAATGATTGAACGTCAATAGACATTTAAAACAAAAGGTATGCAGTGGAGGCATTTACTAGTGCTCTCCAACTGGTGGCCAATATTCAGTTCCATAATGGGTTGTCACTGGCATCGTCATAAAATTGATTGACTTGGATTTTTCTGGCATCCTGACATCAAAGGTCACTGATGCCCAGCATGTAATAAAGCTTGGAGATGAAAATCCACAAAATTGTTGTGCCTTCCAAATACAGTAGTAGAATATGGACAGCCTTTGCAAACTTGGGGCAAAACTATAAAGGGTTCCTGGGTGACAGATTCGTAAAGGTTGGTATACCATACTAAAAGTTTATGGCCACACTGGTATAACATACTACTGTATTAATGACCTTAAATAATAATCCTGTCATTTATAGCCATAGGAGCCGGCCACTTGTAACAGTTAGTGAAAACAGAAACTTGCCAGCAGATTTGCATTCTCAGTAAGGACCCCTGATAGAGTACTTTGTTAGATGAGCCCCACTATATAGGATCTACATCACTTAATTCAGGTACTGTACCAAAAATTATAATTTCTTGCTAAGCTACAACCCTAGTTGGAAAAGCAGGATGCTCTAAGCCCAAGAGCTCCAACAGGGAAAATAACCAAGTAAGGAAAGGAAATAAATTAAGAGACATTTAAGAACCTTGAAATAAATCTTTCATATATTAAATTTAAAAACTCCAAAATAACAAGAATAAGTAAAATAAGATAGAACAGTGTACACAAGTATACACTCATGGAAGAGAACTCTACCAAGACAGTGAAAGGCCATGGTACAGAGCTAAGGCACTACCCAAGACTAAAGCACATTGGTTCTATTTTGGAGTGTCCTCCTACAGGAGCTGCTTACCATATAGCTAGAGTGTCCCTTCTACACTTACCAGGAGGAAAAGTAGCCACTGAACAACTACGGTACAGTAGTTAACCCCTTGAGCAAAAAAGAATACATGTAGTTTGGTAAACATAGAGTTGTTAGGTGTATAAGAACAGAGGAGAAATGCCAGACTATTTGGAGTATGTGTAGCCAGAGAGGAATCCAATGTAGTACTATTTGGCCATTCAAAGGATCCATTAACGTTACCCTGGCCAACCTACTACCTAATTCATAGCATAAACCATCTCAGGTGGCATTTTAAATAATATATATACTGGTACAGTACCAAATTAACATAGCGTATACTGACATTGCTAAGAAAACTTTCTTCTAGTATAACATTTCAAAGCTTTGATTCCCAAGGTCCCTTGCACATTATAGGATATTTCCATTCGTTGGTGTCAACAACCATTTTTACTTATATCTCATTAAACTTACACTTACTGTGGCTATACTTTCCTGTAAAATTATGCTCTTCTAGAATAATATTACTTGGCACACAGTCAGTCATGGCCTAGATGTAACTTTATTTTTTCATTGACATGTCTTGTTATAATTTAAATATGGAATATGTCTTGATGTTGTTACTGTTTTTAAAATGATATTATTTTAATTGTTCATTATTTCTCAGATTGTCTATTTATTTCCTTTCCTAAATGGGCTATTTTTCCATGTTGGAGCCCTTGGGCTTATAACATCTTGCTTTTCCCACTAGGGTTGCAGTTTAGCTAGTACAGTAATAACAATAATAATCAACTAGGAGCATCTAATGCAACCCACAACACACTGTAGTTTAAAGTTCAAGAGTCTGCAAGGAGATCCCAACAAAGCACTAGTTTGTGACCACTTCAATAATTTATCCTATCATCAATAAGTACAGTACTGTATTTCATTATCAGTGGGTCACTGGACTATGTTATCATTATCTGAATCAGTGAGCTCTAGAATTATAACATGTTTCATACCACACACATCACCGGCTGTGCACACATGGGCCAATATATTACAATATGTGGTCTCATCTCTTTTCAGAGGTTCCCCTTTCTTGATTAAACTTATGCGTTAAACTGCATGTTTATAAATGACCATGCCAACATACACAACTGTATACCCAAGATAATGTCTACATACAGTGTGTACTCTTTACATAAATCAAGTTTAAGATCAGGATTAGAAAAGCCACATACAATACATGTCAAGTAATTTCTTCAATTAGATGGACAATGTAGGTGAAATCCAAAGACTTGCTTTTACTACTGGACAGCATAACTATACTGTACTACTTTCTTGGCTGCATATCTCGCAACTATATTCTTTAGGGTATAGTTCATTTATGAAAGATCTATTTTGATGTTGTTAGTGTACGGTTCTTAAAATGTTATTTTAATTGTTCATTACTTCTCTTGTAATCTATTTCTTCATTCCCTTTACTCACTGGGCTTAGCTAGTATTAATAATAATAGTGCCACCTATCATAATACTGTACATGTACAGAATTACCAGTTACTCTACAAGCAACTTTAGATATAACTTTTCCTCAAATATCTAGTGCCACAGCCATTCTAGCTTGTTACTTCCTTAAAATACTTTGCATGTAGGAACATGACGAACCACGGATCCCTAGAGATGTAAGACAAAGACATAGGACAAAACCATTTTACTGTAAAGCACCAACATCTATGGGAAAACTTTAATGACAAACAATATTTGAGTACTAAAAAGGCACATACAGTAAATGACTAAAGAAAATGATACCATCAGATATATTCTTCCAAAAATATGCCCAAATACTGGACTGGCATTGCCAAACCATGGTTCAGGATAAACAATAAATTTATTTTACCAAGAAATGAACACTTCTATTACAACATTGGGCCAAGAAAGTAATAAATTATGTTGTAGACTCTTGGGTATAACTAAGGACGGGTAGACCACCTATCAAATTCTGGCTCTGTAGTTTGAACAACATACACAGTAAAGAATAACATTCCCGTTTGTGGATTCTATTCAACGACATAAGCACATAATTGAAAACATCTTTGTACATTAGACCTAGGATATGTTCGACAGCATAACGTACTGTACATAGGCTGACTTTTGACTCCAGTACCTGACGCTTGTAATGGATGACAATAGGAAAAGTATCTTTTCCCACGAGAACCTGTTAATAATGCACATTTTCACATGGGAATAAAGAAACAGCACTAATTAGACTAATAGAATAATTTTGTATACCTATTATCATTATTACCTAAGCTACAACCCTAGCTGTAAAAGCAAGATGCTATAAATCCAAGGGCTCCAACAGGGAAAAATTGTCAGTGAGGAAAGGAAATACATAAACAATACAATAAGTGATGAACAATTAATATAAAATATTTTAAAACACGAACAACGTTAAAAGATATTTCATATATAAACTATTGATTCAACTTTCCGATTAGGAAGATCATTCCACAACTTGGTCACTAGAATGAAACTAATAGAATAGTGAGTAGTATGGAGCCTCATGATGGAGACACCCTGACTATTAGAAGTAACTGCATACCTAGTATTACGAGCAGGATAGAAATGTCCGGGAGGGTGCCAGAGATTAATATCTAGACCAGGAATAAGAAATTTAATAGACATTAAGTTCCTGCACAACAACTTTAGATGAGAAGCAACAGCTGAAGACCAGACAGAACAATACTCGAAAAAAGGTAGAATGAAAGAATTAAAACACTTCTTCAGAAGTCTATCATTCTTCTATGGGGGTTATCAAATGGAAACGAAATATCTATGGCTATAGGAAACATTACATTAGGAACCTTTGCCGAATATCTCAACATGCAACTTTCTAACCTCATACACACTAAATCAGTTGTAAGAAACAGGACGCCTGATGCAATTATTAAAATCAAATGTATGAAAGTAAAAAAATTAGTTTTCATATATTTCATGGCGGATATGAATGGAAATAACTACTTAGTGGAAAATGTTGTCTCAAAAGACTTGTCTTACGTCGTACTTTATACTTTTTACACAAAAATACAGGTAATTCCGACAGCTTTCGTAAAGTAAGCCTGCTAAGCCTAGGCCTACATCACTCAACTAAAAGTCGGTGCAACAAGAACTATATCTAATCTTCACTATAATGAATTTCCCTAACAAATCTAAAGAAATGTACCCATTGCCTAGAGATATACGCACTAACTTACAGCGCTCAAGTTAACATCAAAGAGCTCAAGCTATCTGGCAATTATATACGCAGGTAACGATTATCAATGATCGTGATAACATAGGCCTGTAACAGGATTCAGAGGCCGTGATATATATATATATATATATATATATATATATATATATATATAATATATATATATATATAATATATATATATATATATATATATATAATTTAAACACTTGTTTCCATTAGTGTAAAGCTAATATTCAAAAGACGCCCTGAACAAAAATCAAATTCAAAACATGAACATATGAATAATAATGAACTATTAAATTATACAACGACCAGGTTATTAATAGTTTCTAAATACTGAATGAAGTATACGTTGGCTTCCAAATAACAGACATGTATGTACGCACTTGTGTACGTTTCCCGAGACATGTGAGCGTACTCTTAATACAAGCCAGACAGCATTACTTTGGCGGGGAATATCTCGTGTTATAATCTCAATCTTGTCGAGAGCTGTCCGTTAGAAATAGTTCTATTGCCAAGGCAGGATAACTGACAGTAAAATATTAAATCACGACCGGCTTAGACAGTATAGCCTCGTATATAATACTAAATCATAGGTTTTGACAGTAATATCGAGGAGTAAAATGCCAACGGTTTGGATCTATCAAGCTATAGGACTAAACGTTCTGACATTTAACGTTTTGTGTCAACGTGATACATATGATATGAACTAAATGATTGAAAGGGAGAAAGCATTCTTTTAGATATACAATATGTAAGCCACCCTCTACTGCGTCACAGGAAACTACGTTTCAGCGACTTTTGTTTGCTTGTTTTAAAAAATAAACTCTTTCTATTTATGACACCTTTGTCAAGATTTAAATGACACATTCCACTGCTTGAAATATATTAAAAATAGGATCTTGTAAATACAGTTTGAGGCAGTCCATGAAATTCTTGGGAAACCTGATGCTCTTTTATAATTTATCAAGTTCTTTTCAATTAAATTAGTTAATAATGAAACAATATAACAAGCACACCTTAGAATATACATAGTATCAAGTCTTTTAACAAAACTTTCATTCAGGTTTGATCAACAATCATCACATAAACTCTCACACGACCACTCCATTCGGCATCATGGCCCATACTGAAGATGCGGGCCGAGCCCGGATGTACCGTGCCGGTCCACCACGTGACAAGACAGCCGCCATGACACCCCCTACACCCTCCTTCTCACTTATTACCCACATTTTTGGAACAAGATGCATCTTTCCCCATTTTTTTCTGCACGTACACTTAACACACACCGTTACACACCTCTGATTGTGTGGCTGGTACACTCTGAACTCCAAAATAACTATTAAATCACGTCAATTTCACTAAAAACTCCAGCGAAGGTCTAAGTCGCACCACTTCACAATACAAACCAGTGGAGTTACTGAATCTTCTTCTATCGAGGATTTTTTTCTGTGCAATTAATTCGAATTATAGGGATCCATCGCCATGAATCATATTCTAATGCTTATAAATAGACTGAAAACCGATGGAATTCCCTCCTATATTTTCTCACAGATTTTTAGGGAAAAGCTGTTTAGATATTACACAGGAGATGGACGATAGATTCACAATTGACTCTGATGCGCGAGGTGTGACGTCATGCGCAGAACCACTGTAACCCGCATTGTCTGATTGGGCGGGATGGCTATTACCTTCGGAATACACCCTCCCTTTGTAGGAAATGTATTTTATGATATTTATTCGTGGAAAACAACATAACCTATTGTAATTGCTACCATTAAGCATTGAAATTTAGCAATAAAGTAAGTCTAATATTTTTCATAAGTTCAAACGTATCTGGGTAATGATATTATGTAAAGGAAATTTTTATATAAACGGCGCATCCTGTAAACGTAATACCAATGAGTTGGCTCTGCCTTACAAACTTTACCGCATTTTGAGTGCCAAAAACCTTCACTATACCGACTTTCGGTAAAGTCCGCGAGATAACTGCTCTTCGATATTTCAAAAAATTTGTTAAGACGAAACAACCCAAAAGACGTCGCATTATTGAATATTAAAGTACAATAAATATGCTCGGCTCAATGGCGCCATTTGCATGTAAAGTACGATGCTTCCTTTGCGGTTGACAGGTTTACCATTTAAATCCTCGTAAATCAAATTATTAAATATCTGGCAATTACTCGTGTGTACGCTATCAATAATATGATGTATTTATTTGTTGTAAAATGAATAATTAAAAACAAATATTGGAAGCAATTATATATGAGCAGAGTAATTTTATCAGATTCAAATCAATTAATTGATTGGATGAGTTTAAAACACCATCACCAAAATCTTTGAATTTATTTATTATAGTAATAAACTGTAATATGTGCAGTTTGTTGAAACGGATAGCATCCTTTAATAATATCCCCACTAAATATTGACTTCTGCAGTGCGGGTAGCATTTGGAAAGGTTGGTACGACGCCATGATCACGTGAGGAGATTTCATCATATTTCGACGATCAAAAATTTAATCCTGAATCACGTTTGGGTGACAAAAAGAGAATAATAGTGAGAGAAAATGAGAAATGTAGGTAGTAAGGTCTTCACACCCCGTTAAGTAAGTGATCAGCTCAGAGTTTTTACACTGATAAATGTTATCCACCTCCGAGAAAGAAAGGCATAGTACTTACGTAATTTTACAAGGGATATCCGGTTCTTAAACTTAATATATTTTTTTTCTGTAACGCTGCTATTACAAATTGTGCTCGTACTCGTGACAGCTATTGCAAATAATTAACCAGAACGATATTTAAGGCATCTTAAAAATCCAGTTCTAATTTTATTTCAGGGCTAAGAATTTAAATGGAAACTTTAAGTTGCATTTGCGTTCTGGTGTAAATCTTGGATGAATTGAGTTAAAAGCTGAATAAAATTATTCTATCTGTTATACCGGACCATCGGATTCAGCCAGTAAAAAACGGCCGTGGACCTTTGAGAGATAGTATACCTAAATATATTTCTGTTATTTCCGAATTAAAACAATGGTATATTCAACCCACTATTTCTCGATAGTTACCATATAAGATAAGGGAATATCTTTCAGCTTCGAAAAAAAATTTTAATTGCAAAAACGTAAATAGAATGGTGTAACTGATTTTAGTACCATAATAATAATAATAATAATAATAATAATAATAATAATAATTCTAGACTTATTCCATATTCTCTTATGTTTTATGGAGTAAAAATGAGATTTCTGAACTTCTTTCGAGTAAATAAGAATTTTGCCCACTCTACACCGTCGATCTTTAGACTAACATCTGCACTGTAGTGGATAATAGTAGGTTGGCAACTTTCTATTTTATCTGGGGGGTGTCGTAAGCATAGATATGTTCTTAAGTACTCCCAGAAATATTTTACTACCGAAACCCTCTCTCTCTCTTTCTCTCTCTCTCTCTCTCTCTCTCTCTCTCTCTCGTAACAGCTGGGTTCGCATTCCCGCCTTAAAATCTGAAAGGAACATCGAGCAACAGTAACCAGTACAAAATGACGCAACACCAATTTAACGATTCGCAAATACAACAAGCTTATGTAATTGCGTATAACGTCTTATAGAGTAAATATAAGGAACATTCGTGATACAATACTGGTAATTCTTGTATAACGATTAAATGTAATTTCAACTCGTTAAATTGCAACGAGAGAAACCTGTTTGCGAAACATGAATGATCTTGTTACCAGTGGACAAGTCGGACATAGGAGAACGCGTAAGAGGAAACAAGAGATAAAAAGGGTGAAATAAATAAGACGAAAATAGTAAAACGGCGTCAGATAAAATTTCACTTTCAGTTTCTCCCATCGGACTCCTCAAAGACCTATAGATCTTTGATACCAGTCTCTGTTAAGCACCATCTTTAACACTAATTTGAGGAGGGGTTGAGGATTTAATCCATAATCTTGGGTTAACCGAAGGGTTAACCTGGGCCTCAGGTCAACCGAAGTCTGGAGGTCAACCACAATCGGACTAGGGGTACAAAATAAAGATAATAAAAAATAAACATCTTTAGGTCACGAGCAATATTCATTTGTCAGTCAGCTATTGAATCTCATGTAAGATGTGAAAAATACTCAAATAAAAGTAAAACGTAGTTATCGATATATAAAACCTGAAGGAAAATATTCTCCGGTTCTTTTACACTTGCTGAATTATCTGAATAAGATAAACGGTAAAAGGTATATCTACCTGTACTCTCTCTCTCTCTCTCTCTCTCTCTCTCTCTCTCTCTCTCTCTCTCTCTCTCTCTCTCTCTCTCTCTCTCTCTCTAGAAGGTAAAAACTAATTTGGCCCAGGCTACTGGTTTCTCAGCAAATCTTTAGGGGTGAAATAGATAGGTCTAGGCCCCTGTTCTTAGCTAAAGCATATGCTTATACCAATCCTCCTAGGCTTATACTCATTTACAGGATGGTGGGCCTACGAATGGTATACTACCGAAGCTAACGCCGGCCGAAGAATCTGTAATCTAGGTATTGCACCACTATATTACGTAGCTCGACCATATATAGTTTGTCAATAATCCATTTCAGACCTTTGCTGTATTTCCAAATATAAAGTTCTAGCCGCCTCTTATGTTGAATTCTTGTTAACTTGGTATTAATTTACTCCCAAACGATATATATATATATATATATATATATATATATATATATATATATATATATATATATATATATATATATGTATATATATATATATATATATATATGTATATATATATATATATTGATCTACCTATCTATATACACACACACACACACATATATATATATATATATATATATATATATATATATATATATATATATATATATATATATGTATGTGTGTGTGTGTATAGATAGGTAGATCAATATATATATATACATATATATATATATATATATATATATATATATATGTGTGTGTGTGTGTGTATCTACAATACTCTGTCAGGAATCTAACCTAGCCTTTTGTGTTTTGATGGAGAAATTATAACACAGTTGGCTTCTTAATTTAGCTATTTTTCTTCACTTCAATAGATGTCGCTGATATTCCAACGCCCTCTTTGGTTTACCAGCTGAATGATGCAACATTAAGGCATCGTTAACAAGGTTCGTGGATTGCTCCAGGCCTATCGTCCACACGTACACCAGGGATAAGTCGGCACCATTGTCTACTGAGGTCAACATATAGGACATGAGGTCATTAAAGCTACCCTTAGAGATTTGCTGAGCAATCAGAAGGATGTAGGCCTACCTTCACCCAATTCCAAATCGAAGCATTGTTCTCTAGTCTCGGGTTGTGCCATAGCCTCTGTACCATGGCCTTCCACTGTCTTGGGTTAGAATTTTCTTGCTTGCGGGTACACTTAGGCACAGTATTCTATCTGTTTCCTTATTTCCTTTCCTCACTGAGATATTTTCCCTATTGGAACCTTTGAGCCTATAACATCCTGCTTTTCCAACTAGAGTTGTAAATTAGCCAATAATAAAAATAATAAATGCAAGGAAACTCTGATATAGGATAAGATGGTCATTGATCGTGTAGAAGTGTAGAAGGCGCTAATGATAATATACAGTATATATATATATATATATATATATATATATATATATATATATATATATATGTATATATATATATATATATATATATATATATATATATATATATACATATATATATATATATACATATATATATATATATATATATATATATATATATATATATATATATATATATATATATATATCATCTACGCCAATTGACGCATAGGGCCTCGGTTAGATATACCCAGTCGTCTCTATATTGAGCTTTTAAATCAATACTACTCCATTCGTCATCTACTTCAAGCTTCTTAGTCCTCAGCCATGTAGGCCTGGGTCTTCCAACTCTTCTAGTACCTTGTAGAGCCCTCACCATGATCTCATTCACATATGGCACTTACGTAATCTCTCTTTTAGTTTTTTTTTTTCTTTTTCAATCCTGTCCTGTCATTCAACTACCAATATTCTTCTGAGAGCTTTGTTCTCAAATCTACAAACTCTGCTGGATATTGTTTCATTGTCATACCACGACTTATGTCCATACAGTAACACCGATCTCATTAAACTGATATATAGCCTGATTTTTATATGTAATTTCAGGTGATTTGATTTCCAAATTTTACTTAACCTAGCCATTGTCTGATTTTTTTTTTTGAAAGGTAGTAGGTAGGCCTGGGCACCAGCCGCCCGTTGAGATACTACCGCTAGAGAGTTATGGTGTCCTTTGACTGGCCAGACAGTACTACATAGGACCCTTCTCTCTGGTTACGGTTCTTTCCCTTTGCCTACACAGACACCGAATAGTCTGGCCTATCCTTTACAGATTCTCCTCTGTCCTCATACGCCTGACAACACTGTGATTACTAGACAATTCTTCATCACCCAAGGGGTTAACTACTGTACTGTAATTGTTCAGTGGCTACTTTCCTCTTGGTAAGGGTAGAAGAGACTCTTTAGCAATGGTAGGCAGCTCTTCTAGAAGGACACTCCAAAATCAAACCATTGTTCTCTAGTCTTGGGTAGTGCCATAGCCTCTGTACCATGGTCTTACACTGCCTTGGGTTAGAGTTCTCTTGCTTGAGGGTACACTCGGGCACACTTTTCTATCTATTTTATCTTCCTCTTGTTTTGTTAAAGTTTTTATAGTTTAAATAGGAAACATTTATTTTAATATTGTTACTATTCCTAAATTATTTTATTTTTCCTTATTTCATTATTTCCTTTCCTCACTGGGCTATTTTCCCTGTTGGGGCCCCTGGGCTTATAGCATTCTGCTTTTCCAACTAGGGTTGTAGCTTAGCATTTAATAATAATGATAATAATAATAAACTCCCTTTCTAAAGACCCTGTATTAGAGATCATAGTTCCTAAATATTTAAATGATTCCACCTCATTAATCCTTTTTCCTTCCAATGATATTTTATCTTCCATTGCATATTCTGTTCTCATCCTCTTGAGCCCAACGTCATGTGATATTTCATGCATTCTGGTAAGCAAGCTTTGCAAATCCTGTAGTGTTTTGCTAATAAGGACAGCGTCATCAAAATACTCTAGGTCAGCTAATTTCCTGTTACCAATCCAGTCCAATCCTTCTCCACCGTCCCCAACTGTTTTATGCTTTGTAAAATCCATGAGGAGTGTAAGCAACAAAGGTGACAACACATTCCCCCTGGAGTACTCTACTGTTCACTGGATATTTGTTTGCACTTACTATGCTCATGAACAGACTTAATCAAATTTACATACAGTATTTAAGAGGAGCTCCATAATAACGATCCACAAAATTGGCTAGTGCACACTATCAAAGGCTTTTTCATAGTCCACAAAATCCATCAAAATGGGATTTCTATATTCTACGTATTGGTGTACATGTCTTAAAATGAAAATTTGGTTCTACCTTTCCTAAATCCTGCTTGTTCATATCTCAGCTTTTCATCCATATTTCTTTCTAGTCTCTTCAGAATAAGCATACTATTTGACGACAGACATAAGTGTGATGCCTCTGTAATTATTGTAATCAGTCAGGTCTCCTTTCATTTTTTGCCATTTTCACAAACACTCCTAGCTCCCATTCATCAGGTTTTACTTCTTCATACCACATTCTACAAAATAATCTTGTAAGTAATCTGGGAGTCAATTTTTGTTCTGCCAATATCATTTCAGAAGTTATTCTATCGTATCCAAGGGCTTTCCATCTCTTGAGTTTTTTAATGATAGCTTCGACTTCAAACATACTGAATTCATTCATGGGCACATCAAGGTCTCCCTCAGCTTCAGTTATATCAATCAAATTATTCCCTTCATATCTCCTATTCATGACCCCAATAAAGTGTTCCATACAACCTTGTCTTTCTCTATCATCTGCTGTTATAACAGATCCATCTCTCTTTTTGATGTGTATATGTTTCTTCTTTTTGCCCCAGTAGAGATTTCATTAATAATTCTATGAACAATTCTTACAGCATATGTCAGCCTCATCTGATTTCCTGTCTAAATATTCTCTCCAGTCATTCCAGGCTTCTTCTTTTTTGACCTCATTATCAATACTGGAATACTTAGCATGCTCTACTTTGTAATGTTCATTACATCCTCGGAAACTTTAAAGAATAAATTTGTCTTTGACTTCTATATATATATATATATATATATATATATATATATATATATATATATATATATATATATATATATATATATATGTGTGTGTGTGTGTGTGTGTGTGCCCTTACATACATACATAAATGATGAGGGTGGGAGTCATTGCTTTATTTTCCCTTTATATATATATATATATATATATATATATATATATATATATATATATATATATATATATATATATATATATATATATATATATATCATAAGGTAAGGAAAATAAGACAACAATGACTGCCACACTCATTATTTATGTACTGAACCGTGGATGAAAATCTTTCTGCAATACTAGTTGGTTCATACTCCTGCACAGAAGGCTCATCAGCAACACGTCAAATCCCCTTTAAACACTGCTTGGTTCGTCCCATCTTTCATACACTCTTGCTCTCAATTCCTCCAAACTAAAATCCTTCAATTTAAATATACCTTTTACACCATAAGTCTATCCTGTTCGAACCTTTTTTTCTCCTCTTACCTAAATTCTTTTAAAGGTTTTAAAGGCTGTTCATGAATAGCACGGGCAAGGGATAGTGACATTGTCCTATAGAGCAGGACAATGCCATAGAGACTAACCATATACACATATGATCAGCGCCCAAGCCCCATCTCCAACAAAGCTAGGACCCAGGAGGGCCAGGCAATGGCTGCTGATGACTCAGCAGATAGACCTATAGGCTCCCCCAAACCATCCCCATACTTAGGTCACAAGGATGGTGAGCTTACAGCAACCAAAGAAACTAATGAGTTTGACCGGGACTCAAACCCCAGTCTGACGTTCACCAGTCAACTACGTTACTACATCGGCCACCACAACCAATATTATTAATTTTACTACTTCTATATATATATTTAAATATCCAATCATTCTTCTTACACTATATATATTTCGGCGTCAATGACCTTAGATGTCAGGATGCCAGAAAACTTTAAATCAATCAATCAATCTTACAGTATATATGCTGCACTGAGTAAACAATTCATCTATATAGTATCAATCTATTTTTTTTATACACATTATACTTCAACACTTTACTTCCATAAAGGAGAGTTTGTTTGAAAATCCCTTCTTACCTTTCCAATATGGCGTTCACAAACCATTCAAGTTATTAATTCTAGAAATTGGCTCTATCATAAAGCTTTCCTTGGGTTAATGGGTGTTTCATGAAGCTTTTCCCATTGCTTTTAAACTTCCCATTATTCCTCATCTAAACCCACATACTATTCTTCCCTTATCAATCTTTCTAAAAACTATTTTACTGTCTCAACTTCCCCGGTATATTTATCAAAACTATTCCCTTTTAATTCTCAGTCATATTTTTCACCTTTACCCTCTATGTCCTTGCTTGCTTGCACATACTGCCCTTGACTTTTGTCCATCTAATGCTAAAACATTCATACTATTCATCTCTCCATATCAGCACCGTATCAACGCATGTTCCAAAGCCCCAAGATATATTATCTCCTATCTGAGACTAATATACTTTAGCTATAGGACCGTGAATCCCATGTTCGTGGTCATTTGATGACTTTCATTCCACACAGAAGCCTTTTATCCCAGAATCGTACATAATTGAACTTGCGATTACCATTATAAATTGCATCTCAGTTCTTTTAGTTATATTTTTTAATTATCGAGGAAAAAAAAAACATTCTACTTATTGGAAGCATGCCTTCCGCTTACCCAATATGGATGGATGGTCGTTGTGAATGGCAAAGATGATTAGTAGTCTACCGGGAGCAAGAAAAGTGACGTCAGAGGTACTAGAGTACCTCTGACGTCACTTTTCTTGATTTTGAAACAAGCCAAAAGGCATGGGTTTATTGCATATTCCCAACAGGAACACATCATTTACAACAAAGGAGAGAGAGAGAGAGAGAGAGAGAGAGAGAGAGAGAGAGAGAGAGAGAGAGAGAGAGAGAGAGAGATTAGACTTATTTCTGCACCCTAAACGTGATACAAATACACGCTCCGAATTTTCACATACCTATAAATATATCATAAGCCTTAGTCATCTTTAGAGTGGGTGACAGCAACCAGATACAAATTTTCTGGTTTC
The DNA here is from genome assembly GCF_036898095.1 of Palaemon carinicauda. Taxonomy (NCBI): domain Eukaryota; kingdom Metazoa; phylum Arthropoda; class Malacostraca; order Decapoda; family Palaemonidae; genus Palaemon; species Palaemon carinicauda. Next base: position 11,813,882 of record NC_090748.1, read on the forward strand.
CCGGCAAAATTTAAAGGATGAAGCTGCTACCTGAACACCTTTCTGTCTAGACCTCTGTATATAACGGTAATTTCAGAGCTGTGTGAACTGGTGGATGATGGGTAGAGAGCTTACCATAGCTTACCAACAGTGAGTTTTTGTTGGGCCAGGCCACATGCCCACACACACTGATTATATCTTCTATATACAGTATATATATATATATATATATATATATATATATATATATATATACATATATATATATATATATATATATATATACATATATATATATATATATATATATATATATATATATATATATATTATTATTATTATTACTAGCCAAGCTACAACCCTAGTTGGAAAAGCAAGATGCTATAAGCCCAAGGGCTCCAATAAGGAAAAATAGCCCAGTGAGGAAAGGAAATAAGGAAATAAATAAATGATGAAAATAAATTAAAAATATATCATTCTAAAAACAGTAACAGCGTCAAAACATATATGTCATATATAAACTACAGTATTAACAACGTCAAAAACAGATATGTCATATATAAACTATTAACAACGTCAAAAACAGATATGTCATATATAAACAATAAAAAGACTCATGTCAGCCTGGTCAACATAATAGCTGGAATAAAACTTCTAGAATACTGTGTAGTATTGAGCCTCATGATGGAGAAGACCTGGCTATTAGAATTAACTGCCTGCCTAGTATTACGAACAGGATAGAATTGTCCAGGGAGATCTGAATGTAAAGGATGGTCAGAGTTATGAAAAATCTTATGCAATATGCATAATGAACTAATTGAACCACAGTGCCAAAGATTAATGTCTAGATCAGGAATAAGAAATTTAACAGACCGTAAGTTTCTGTCCAACAAATTAAGATGAGAATCAGCAGCTGAACACCAGACAGGAGAACAATACTCAAAACAAGGTAGAATGAAAGAATTAAAACACTTCTTCAGAATATATTGATCACCGAAAATCTTGTAAGACTTTCTCAATAAGCCAATTTTTTGTGCAATTGAAGAAGACACAGACCTAATGTGTTTCTCAAAAGTAAATTTGCTGTCGAGAATCACACCTAAAATTTTAAACGACTCATACAAATTTAAAGAAACATTATCAATACTGAGATCCGGATGTTGAGAAGCCACCGTCCTTAACCTACTTACAATTCTACTTTGAGATTTGTTAGGATTTAACTTCATACCCCAGTATGGAGAATTGGTAATGTTACTCCTCTATGTAAATGTGTTTGTGGTAGCTCAAGTCCCACTGATTACTGCCCAATTTCCATAACTCCCATATTATCTAAAGTTTTTGAACGTCTTCTGGCAAAATGTCTTAATAGGTTTGTTGAAGGTAATCATCTACTCCCTAGTTTGCAATTTGGTTTTCGTAAAGGGCTTGGAGTATGTGATGCCCTTCTTACAATCTTCAATGCTGTACAGAAATCCCTTGATTGTGGTCAGGAAGTTCGTATGAATGGCCTTGATTTTAGTGCTGCCTTTGACCGTGTTAATCATGAGGCCCTTGTTTTCAAACTGAAGCTGTTGGGAGTGGCTGGGTCATTTCTTAACATTATTATTGATTTTTTAAGTAATAGATCTCAAAGAGTTGTTGTTGATGGGCACCATAGTAAGTATAGGAATGTGATATCCGGTGTTCCACAGGGAAGTGTTCTTGGCCCATTACTTTTCATATTATATACACATGACATGTGGTTTGGCCTAGAAAACAATCTTGTTGCATATGCAGATGATGCTACTCTCTTTGCATCAATTCCATCCCCTGAATGTAGATCTGGGGTTGGTGAATCCCTTAATAGAGATTTATCTAAAATTAGTGCATGGTGCAAATTATGGGGTATGAAGTTGAATCCTAACAAAACTCAAAGTATGATTGTAAGTAGATCAAGGACGGTGGCCCCTCAACATCCGGATCTCAGTATTGATAATGTTTCTTTAAATTTGTATGACTATTTCAAAATTTTAGGTGTGATTCTCGACAGCAAATTTACTTTTGAAAAACACATTAGGTCTGTGTCTTCTTCCATTGCACAAAAAATTGGCTTATTGAGAAAGTCTTACAAGATTTTCGGTGATCAATATATTCTGAAGAAGTGTTTTAATTCTTTCATTCTACCTTGCTTTGAGTATTGTTCTCCTGTCTAGTGTTCAGCTGCTGATTCTCATCTTAATTTGTTGGACAGAAACTTACAGTCTATTAAATTCCTTATTCCTGATCTAGATATTAATCTCTGGCACCGTCGTTCAATTAGTTCATTATGCAGGTTGCATAAGATTTTTCATAACTCTGACCATCCTCTACATTCAGATCTCCCTGGACAATTCTATCCTGTTCGTAATACTAGGCAGGCAGTTAATTCTCCATCATGAGGCTCAATACTACACAGTATTCTAGAAGTTTTATTCCAGCTGTTACCAAGTTGTAGAATGATCTTCCTAATTGGGTAGTTGAATCAGTAGAACTTCAAAAGTTCAAAGTTGGAGCAAATGTTTTTATGTTGACCAGGGTGACATGAGTCTTTTTATAGTTTATATAAATGACATATCTGTTTATTGACGTTTTTAATAGTTTATACAGGAGATATCTGTTTTGACGCTGTTACTGTTTTTAGAATGATATATTGTTAATTTATTCTCATCATTTATTTATTTCCTTATTTCCTTTCCTTACTGGGCTATTTTTCCCTATTGGAGCCCTTGCGCTTATAGCATCTTGCTTTTCCGACTAGGGTTGTAGCTTGGCTAGTAGTAATAATAATAATAATAATAATAATAATAACAATAATAATTTGCACCATGCACTAATTTTAGCTAGATCTCTATTAAGGGGATTCACCAACCCCAGATCTACATTCAGGGGATGGAATTGATGCAAAGAAAGTATATATATATATATATATATATATATATATATATATATATATATATATATGTATATATATATATATATATATATATATATATATATATATATATATATATATATATATATATATATACGGTACTGAGTATAATATTTGTCAGGGGAATTTTCCATGCCAATGAAATCTAACAGGATAGGTAAATATTTTAGTGTAGTAGAATAGAGGGAACGTACATCCATTAGGAACTGATTATATATTCTTTATTATTATTATTATTATTATTATTATTATTATCATTATTGTAACCAATTTTGTATACGTTCAAGGTATAACAGCTTGTTTTTCTCTATTTTCAATGCTAGTAATTGTTACAGATCTTAAAGATGTCTGCAAGGAAATACGAAAGGGCCAAGAGTGAAAATTTAGGTCAAAATATGATTTTCTAGAACGTTTTGGAGGTAATTCGTGCGAGAATGCATCATGTGGTGTATGGAAGAAAGCAAATAGGCCTAAAATAATAGAAACTGCGTAAGTGGGAAAGTAATGTATGCCTTTCTGCTACAAAATCAAAGCTAAAGAGAAGGGAGAAAAATATTGCAAGTGCAAAACGCTAAATGGCCTTGATGATGAAATATTCGTTAAGAGGACATTGTCCCGTGAGGGCAAAGGAACTGCGGGAAGCCTTGAGCATCTGGAGTCAGTGTCTGAGAATGGAAATGAACCAGTAGCGATGCGTGTTAAAACTAACTAATACGGGTGGATACTTTTTCATTAATAGAATCTAAATAACGAATATATTACAAAGCAGGTAATACAATTTCATGTTAGTTTACATCGAGAAGGGCACGTACAATAAACACATTTTAGGGATTAAATGCAACATCTTAGATAAGCAGGTGGAAGAGTTGAAGGTTATGGCAGAGGTAGAGGAAGAATACTAAATACCAAATGGAATTGACAACAAGACACACACGAATGACAAACAGCACTTGTGCAAAGGAAGCAGGTTAAGAAACATGAGTCTAAACGGCTCAGTAGGCTATGCAAGTGAACGTAAGTGCACGGAACGAAGAAACAGCGTATAGAAAAATGGTGAGACAAGAGAAGTGTTAAGCAAATAATGTAAAAACCCAAAGAAGAATTTTAGGATTACTTATATTGTAAGACAACACAGAAATAGTATAACTTGTATGATAATTGTAAAGGCCTTTTATTTCAGTGACGCTCCATTTACATTAGACTTACGGACAAAGAGGACGAGTCAGTGTAATTATATGGAAAGTACTGGAGGCCTTCAGGTATTATTATAATAGTCATGTACCTGGCTCAACGCTGGCGTGTTTGCAGGGCGTTTGGGTTGCGTTGTTTTGCTACTCGCTTTGTACAAACAATCAGACTCGAACACATGTTACAGGTACCGGTTTCGCTGAAATCGTTCACTCGCCCGCAAAAAAAAAGTTGAACTGCTTCTTTCTCTCTCTCTCTCTCTCTCTCTCTCTCTCTCTCTCTCTCTCTCTCTCTCTCTCTCTCTCTCTCTCTCTCTCTCGGGTAAATATTCACTGATATTTCAAGGAATCCCAGAAAATAAATGAAAACGGATTACGACTACCACATGTAACACTAGTAAACTAAACTCACTCTCTCTCTCTCTCTCTCTCTCTCTCTCTCTCTCTCTCTCTCTCTCTCTCTCTCTCTCTCTCTCTCATGCGTTTGGGATAAATGCGTTCTCTTTCGAGGGTACACTCGGGCACACTATTCTATCTAATTTCACTTCCTCTTGTTTTGTTAAAGTTTTTAGAGATTATATAGGAAATATTTATTTTAATGTTTCTCTTAAGATATTTTATTTTTCCTTGTTTCCTTTCCTCACTGAGCTATTTTCCCTGTTGGGGCCCCTAGGCTTATAGCATCCTGCTTTTCCAACTAGGGTTGTAGCTTAGCAATTAAAAATAATAATAATAATAATAATAATAATAATAATAATAATAATAAGCATTTCCCTAAGAAATTTTCCCTTAGACTTATTGCAAATAGGCCTACACATAAATCATCCCTAAAGAGTATGCGTCAAAATAGACCTATCACCTCTTATATCGAATATCTTCTGTTAGCAATAGAATCGTAAAAACCCTTTCGTTCGGCATACTCGATTGTTATGAGGGAGAAGTCTTTGAGAGCATTAAGTAGCTGGACCTTAGGAAGGGTACAGTGAACGTCTGCCCAGAATAACTAAAGAGAAATACCTGAAAACATCTTCAAACCCATCATAAAGTTGTTCATAAATTAGATCCCAAATCAGGATGGCACGGAGTGCTTACCCTCCACGCTTTCGTTGAATAACTCCCCTAAAGTGTCGTCTGCCAATCTTGTCATTCATCCCCCTTTTCACGAAGTTTAAAAATAACGCGCTGGTACCTCCAACCGCGATGTACCATCGTGTACTTACTTAGCAGCAAGAAGATACTGTGCACATAGACGCACCACAGGCCTCCCTCCCGCCTGACGCTCAATCCTTGGTAACCAACGGCCGCCACACGCATCACCGGCTCTCACTGGCTGCAAAGCTCAATGTCATGACAGGACGAATCGTTAGCAGCAACGTTAACGCCCGATATCATCATCGAAGGCTGAAATTGGAAAGATGTGAGGGGTCGCCATTAACGAATTATTATTATTATTACTAGCTAAGCTACAATGCTAGTTGGAAAAGCAGAATGTTATAAGCTCCAAGAGAACATGAAGAAATAGCCCAGTGAGGAAAGGAAATAAACTATTTGACAAGTAATGAATAGGCAAAAGTCGAATCTATGATTGAAAATGGGTCGTTAATTAGATAATTTTGAACCAGCTTGAAAGTCAGAAGTTTTTTGATATGATTGTCGATAACATGGCTATACCATGGATTAATTACAATCATTTATTTAATTTTCTTTTAATTTTTTTTTTACAGTTTGGAATAGCCCTACGATTGAAAATTTGTTGAGCATAAAAAGTCATAATTCAATGTCTCAACTATGTTCTTAGCTCGATCGAAACTTTTTTTCTCTTCATAATGATTTTTGTTTGCCAGTTTCACATTATACTCAACAGATAGACTTGTTTGTGTAACCACTATCGCTGGGCTCAAAGAACTGCATTATTTACATTCCGTGACTTTAAGCAGCATTGTTATCCAAATCAGTGATCCTATATGTTACTCTTTAGATTTTGTATAAAATTTGAACTGTAATCAAAGAAATGACATATACAAATATATACGTGTGAAGACCCATATATATATATATATATATATATATATATATATATATATATATATATATATATATATATATATATATATATATATATATATATATAAAATTTTAACATAGCCTATTTAATGAATGGTTTCATCCCTGAGATGTATGAAGTATTACTTCATCGATTCCTCCTTTCTATATCTTTCTAATAATAATAATAATAATAATAATAATAATAATAATAATAATAATAATAATAACCAAAGGTGCGACTCACAACAGTCAACTGACAAACATACTTCACAGCTTAGGTTTAAAGAAACGTACTGAATTCTAAAGAAATGGCCGTATTGTTCCATCTTAGGGGAATGAACTCTGATCAATTCACTTGCAAAGCTGAACATGGTACTAATTGTGAAAGAGAGAAAGCAATGAATGTAGAAAAGAAAAGAAACTAAGATGCAAACAAGGTGAAACAAAAACCTCTCTTTGTTACAGTGCTTCAATGGGCATGGTTTGAACTCTCCAATTACAAAGCCCCGGGTGGCCTATTGGAAACGTCTCTGCCTAGTGATTTACACGACCGAGGTTCGAGCTCCTTTCAAACTCCAAAGTTTCTTTAGTGTTTGCAACCTTACCATCCTTGTGAGCTAAGGATGGTTGTATGGGGGAGCCTATAGGTCTATCTGCTGACTCATTAGCAGCCATTACCTGATCCTCCTTGACCCTAGTTTGGATGAAGAGGGGACTTGGACGCTGATCATTTGTATATATGGTCAGTCCCTAGGGCACTGTCCTGCTAACAGGGGCAAAGTAACTGTCCCTTACCTTTGCTATTCATGAGAGGCCTTTAAACCTTTAAACGCGTCTAGCCAAGGCCGTCTCGACCTTGGTCTAGCTTCCATCTCGTGCATGCTTTAGACCCATCTCGTGCATGCTTTAAATCTGCTGATTTTCGTGCGGTCTCACTCGACGGAGGTTTTTGAAGTTCTCTAGGAAAACATCGTTCCCAAAACTCCCATCAATACTCATGACGTCAGTCCATTGCTCCTCCACCCATGTGAAAGCCAGGGACTTGACTTGCACCTGTGACGTAATGCGAGTCTTTCATTGAAGCAGAAAAACAACTGGCGGGCGAAAACTTTCCACATCCAAAGCAATTGCATTCTTCGCAAATCTTGTGAGTTGTGTTGCTTGCGTTAATAACCTCACGGGAAAGTTAAGGACTTATATTCTAGATAGATATTTGTCACGGATTTTATAATTTTCATCTTTTCATTGTGAATAATGGGAAGTTTTTATTTTCATTCAAGATGACAGAGCAAAATATGCCCTTTGTTATGCTAAGCTTATTTCAAATTCATTATTGGATGTCATAGACAGTAACAACCTGGAAAGTCGTTGTTAACATAAAACCGAAAATTATTAGTAAATGATAAAAATATATCTTCTATTATTATTATTATTATTATTATTATTATTACTTGCTAAGCCACAACCCTAGTTGGAAAAGCAGGATGCTATAAGCCCAGGGGCCCCAACAGGGAAAATGCCCAGTGAGGAAAGAAAACAAGGATTAATAAGATATTTTAAGAACAATAACATCAAAATAAATATTTCCTTTATAAACTATAAAAACTTTAACAAAACAAGAGGAAGAGAGAAAAAAAGATAGAATAGTGTGCCCGAGTGTACCCCCAAGCAAGAGAACTCTAACCTAAGACAGTGGAAGACCATGGTACAGAGGCTATGGCACTACCCAAAACTAGAGAACAATGGCTTGATTATGGAATGTCCTTCTAGAAGAGCTGCTTACCATAGCTAAAAAGTCTCTTCAACCCTTACCAAGAGGAAAGTAGCAACTGAACAAGTAAGGTGCAGTAGTTAATCCCTTGAGTGAAAAAAGAATTGTTAGGCAATCTTGTGTTGTTATGTGTATATTGAAAGAAGAGAATCTGTAAAGAATAGACCAAACTATTCGATGTATGTGTAGGAAAAGGGAAAGTGAACCGTAACCAGAGAGAATGATCCAATATAGTAATGTCTGGCTAGTCAAGCATAGGACCCCATAACTCTCTAGCGGTAGTATCTCAACGGGTGGCTAGTGCCCTGGACAATCTACTACCTACCAATGATGAAAAGCTGGTTGACAACGAACACAGCAACGTGTGAGCTGTATAAACAGTTTTAATCACATAATATTTCAATATAAGGAAATGCATTCTCGAGACGTCAAATTGGAAGAGAAATATAAATGAATAATTAATGAAAAATGGCAAGGCGTACTATTGCGATGAAAGACTTTGAACTTCCCCGTGGGATTCCATGCCATGAATCATCTATCGACAGCTGAATCACGGTTTATAACAACTGAAGTGTGACGTTGGTGAATCATCCTTTACACTCAATGCAATGAGTTTTATGTAACCACAGTAAGTTGATCAGTAATGAATATTGATTCTGAAAATTCATAGCCAAATATGGTCGAGTAGTTTTACTGTATTTTATGTGATATTTGAAGCAAAAAAAAAAAAAAAGAAAAAAAAGGCTTAGAAATGATCGTAGACAAATATATATTTTTTCTGTTGAGTGCTAGTGAATATGATTTTTTATAGAATGATGACAGTTACGAATAAAGATTTTAGCCCATAATTTATTGACAGATTTTATATTTAATTTTCTTATTTGGCGAGTTCTATTTAGATGACTAAGCACATGGAACAAAAAACCAATTTGCAGAAAAACTCGGGTGGAGGGAAAATCGAAAAGTACTTCAGTACCCATTTTCGTTCATGTATGTCATCATGTACCCTTTAAGCATGTGGAAGTAGGTTGGCCAGGGCACCAGCCACCCATTGAGATACTCCTGCTAGAGAGGTATGGGGTCGTTTGATTGGCCAGACAGTACTACCTTGGATCCCTCTCTTTGGCTACGGCTCATTTTGTCTTTGCCTACACTTACACAGAATAGTCTGGCCTATTCTTTACAGATTCTTCTCTGTCCTCATACACCTTACAACACTGAGATTACCAAACAATTCTTCACCCGAGGGGTTAAACCACTGTACTGTAATTGTTCAGTGGCTACTTTCCTGTTGGTAAGTGGCTACTTTCCAGTTGGTAAGTGGCTACGTTCCTCTTGATAAGGGTAGAAGAGACTCTCTAGCTATGGTAATCAGCTCTCCTAGCAGAAGGACACTCCAAAATCAAACCATAGTTCTCAAGTCTGCGATAGTGACATAGCCTCTATCCCATGGTCTTCCACTGTTTTGGGTTAGAGTTCTCTTGCTTGAGGGTACACTTGGGCATACTGTTTTATATTCTTTCACTTCCCCTTATATTTTTTAACTTTTTATAGTTTATATATGAAAGATCTGATTCAATGTTGTTAATCTTCTTAAAATAATTTATTTTAATTGTTTATTACTTCATTTGTAGTTTATTTATTTCCTTGTTTCCTTTCCTCACTGAGCAATTTTTCCCTGTTGGAGCTCTTGGGCTTATATATAAGCACCTTGCTTTTCTAACTGGGGTTTTAGCTTAGCTTGTGATAATAATAATAATAATAATAATAATAATAATAATAATAATAATAAAACTATAAGTATTATTAAGGATTCAATCTCTACAGCAGATGACAATATATTAACTGCAAACGAAGTAAATGTTAAAGCAGGATGCTATAAGCCCGAATGCTCCAACAAGGAAAATAGCCCAGTGAGGAAAGGAAATATTGATATAGATAAACTACGAGAGAAGTAATGAAAAATAATTGAAATGAAATATTACATGGACAGTAACAATACAAAAATAGATCTTTCAAAAGACACTATAAAAAAGAGACTTATGTCAGACTGTTCAAATAAAAAATCTTAGCTGAGAGTTTGACTATATATATATATATATATATATATATATATATATATATATATATATATATATATATATATATATATTATTATTATTATTATTATTTAACCTACAACCATGAAGGCCTATGAAGCGTGAAGTAGGAGATGATGAATGGAGAAGTATTGATTTAAAAGCTCAAGATAGAGACGACTGGCGAAATCTAACGAGGCCTTTTGCGTCAATAGGCCTAGGAAATGATGATGATGAATCTACAACCCTAGTTGGAAAAGCAGGACGCTATATGGTTGAAACGGGTAAAGGAAAGGGGAAAATTGTCGTAGAAAATATTTGACTTCATATTTATTTTAGACGACTCCGATTTCTCGTGTGTAAAGAAAACAAGACTAGGAGGAGGGTTACGACCATTGATCGCTCTGACTCGGGAGATGACGAACAAACAGGCGTTTTGTTATCGAAGAAAGATCACGCTGGTATAGACACAGAGGAATGCACAATGTCAAAAGAAGCTATGAATGATGAGAAGAAAATTATTATAATTATAGTCTTGCAATCTCCACGATCATGTATTATTATTATTATTATTATTATTATTATTATTACTACTGTTGTTGTTAATATTATTATTATTATTATTATTATTATTATTATTATTATTATTATTATTATTATTATTGATAATCAAAAGCCACAGTAATGTTAAAACATTACTGTGGCTTTTGATTATCAATATTATAGCCTCGTTACGGAGGTTCCTTAGTTCATTATTATTATTATTATTAGCTAAGCTACAACCCTAGTTTGAAAATCAGGATGCTATAAGCCCAAAGGCTCCAACAGGGAAAATAGCACAGTAAGTAAAAGAAATAAGGAAATTAATAAACTACAAGAGAAGTAATGGGCAATCAAAATGAAGTATCTTAAGAACAGTAACAACATTAAATTGGATTTCTCATGTAAAAGCTATAAAAATCAAAAGAAAGGCCAGAAGGAAAATAAGATAGAATAGCGTGCCCAAGTATACTCTCAAGCAAGAGAACTCTAATCTAAGAGAATGGAAGGCCATGGTACAGAGGCTATGGCACTACCCAAGACTAGAGAACAATGATTTGATTTTGGAACGTCCTTCTCCTAGAAGAGCTACTTATCATTGCTAAAGAGTATCTTATACCCTTACCAAGAGGAAAGTAGCCACGGAACAATTACAGCTGAGTAGTTAACCTCTTGAGTGAAAAAAAAAAAAATAATAGTTTGGTAGTCTCAGTGTTGTCAGGTGTATGAGGGCAGGAGAATGTGGAAAGAAAAGGCCAGATTATTCGGTGTATGGGTAGGCAAAAGAAAAATGTGCCGTAACCAGAAAGATGATCTAACGTAGTACTGTCTGGCTACTCAAAGGATCCAATAACTTTAAGTGGTAGTATCTCAATGGGTGGTTAGCGCCCTAGAAATCCTCATCATCATCTTTCCCTACGCCTATTGACGCAAGTCTATAACTTCACCATAATAATAACCTATTTCTAATAAATTAATATAAAAAGGAATAAAAAATCAGTAGCTTTGTCAACATGAACGAATCCTAATCATAATATCAGTTTACCTAAGCGCTCAGCAGAAAGATACAACCCATGGAAGGTATGGTTGAAATATCAGATTAGTTTAAGGAGAGTCTCAGATAAGATAATATTAACAAAGAACGACGACATAGGCGTGAGAGTTAACGGCGAATATCTTGTTTCTGTAGATCGTGGTGTCAGATAAGCTATTCAAACAGAAACGTTAGGCTGATATTTCCTCAAAGAATATAGACCCAGTTGGGCTATTTTAAAATATTTAATTCCTTAAAAAATAGAGAATTATGTAATATATGTGACCTAAAAAAATCCACTGGTAAATTAATATAACTGTGAAAAGACACGAGGAACACGCGAAATATAACATTTAGTCTACAAATGAATAAAAAAAGCCTTTATAACATATAAAAAATGTTTTTATGTTGAACAGGCTGACATAAGTCTTTTTAGAGTTCATTTTATGAAATATCCGTTTTGATGTTACTGTTTTTAAAGTATTTTATTTTATTGTTTATTACTTCTTATATCGTTCATTTATTTCCTCATTTCCTTTCCTCATTGGGCTATTTTTCCTGTTGGAGCCCTTGGGCTTATTGCATCTTGCATTTCCAACTAAGGTTGTAGCTGAGCTAATAATAATAATAATAATAATAATATAAATTCATTATCACTTCAAATTACTATGGATAATAATTTTCAATATTATATCTAAATGGTATTATGATAATACTGCAGCATGGCTCTAAAGATTATATTTGTTTTCTGGTGGTATCTGTAAAATTTTGGTAGTTCTCTTGGGAATAATTTCATCTCTAATTGTGAACTTTGACTGGTTCTTTCATGGAAGCCTTGAATCGGGAAACCAGTCTGTCATTAAGTTAAATCAGGGGGAGCTAAACTTTCTTATAGTCTTATTAATTTTCTCATGAGGTTTTGTGTCCAATTTACATATATTTGCAGCAGCCTATCGCTATTCTATAGTGATCCAGGTGACACAAATGTTTGGTTTCTCAATTTCTGTCCAGAGTAATAGGCCTACTATGGATGTAAAAGTTAACTGAAATGATCAGTGTAGCTAATGAAGTCACCGACTTTGACATCATCTGCTGTTGGAAGAGCTCGTAGAACTGCAAATAGACCGAACCAAGCCGAAATTTAAAAAATCCTCTTGGGGGTCAGTAAATTGTGGTTGAGAATAGGTATAAATACAAAAACATTAAGCCATTTGCAAAAGATTTCGAAATATGCCATTTAGTAGAGTAAGGATTTAGAGTAAACAGCCATACTTAGTAAATGCGCAATGCTGTATGTAACAAGAGACACGAGTAAAATAAGTGAGATATGGAGTAAATAAATGAATCTAACACTTTAGAGACATGGGTTTCTAATAAATCAAGGGCTAATAAAAAATATAACAAAAGGAACAAACATTAAACACAAAAAGTCCTAAAGTTTACAATTTCCTGTGATTATAATTCCTTATAGATATCATTTTTATCTTCTAGTTAAAAGAATAAATCTTAGCAAAATTACTGTAGAATGTCAAGAACTTTGGATGGAAAACGGAAGCATTGGTACTAAAAATCATTTGAGTTTCCAATAAAACTTACTAAATCCATAAATATAGCGGTCTCATTCTTATGATTGGTTTGAAACTGATCGATGCTTTCATTTTTATTTCCATGCTCTCTCTCTCTCTCTCTCTCTCTCTCTCTCTCTCTCTCTCTCTCTCTCTCTCTCTCTCTCTCTCTCTCTGTATATATATATATATATATATATATATATATATATATATATATATATATATATATATATATATATATATATATATATATGTGTGTGTGTGTGTGTATACATACATAAAGAAAGAGCTAGAATATCTATAGCATACAACGTATGATAACTTTAGCTCCCAATGGCAAAATGCATGAATGGCTATTATAATTGGTTCCCCTGTTAAATTTTCTATTAAAAAAAATAGATAATAGAGTTACCGCAATTACTGAATACAAGAACCAGTAAAAGATAACAAGATCCGAGTTGAAACTTTGAAGAATATCGTCCAACGGACCAATTTAAACCGAAACACTCAGCAACAGATACAAAGCTTTTAGCTAAGCTACAACCCTATGTGGAAAAGAATGATGTTTTAAGCACAAGGCCTCTAGCAGGGAAAAGTAGCCCAGTGAGGAGAGGAAATAAATAACCTGTAAGGAAGTTGATGAACAATTAAAATATAATATCGTAAGAACAGTATCAACATTAACACATCTTTCATATAATGTAAACTATAAAAAACAAGAAAAAGAGAACTAAGATAGAACAGTATGCCCGAGTGTACCCTCAAGCAAGAGAACTCTAACCCGAGACAGTGGAAGACCATGGTACAGAGGCTATGGCACTACCCAAGACCAGAGAACAACACTAACAGTCAGAACTAATATTGGTAAAAGGAGAGAAGACTTGATTAACAACAGTTTGCTCTTGGCATTTTTGTTCTCAAAATATTTGTAAGTTATCTAGCAATTCATTCTATTTTGCCTACAAGAAAATGAAGATTTCGGAGGTGCAAAGGAATAGTGACAAAAATGTTTGGAAATTTGTAATACGAACAAACGTCAGGGGTGACAACAATACCTGTAAGGTAGAAAGTAAGAAACCAAAATGAACTAAGCGCTATTGACAGGAAGTATAAAAACACCAGAATTCTTAAATCATGGTGACAATGTCGGCGTCACATCGTTCGTGATTTGTTTCGCTACTTGCAGTACGGTTTCTTGAATTACTTTACTGAGTGAAATTACGAATACGGAGACTAAGAAGCTTTTAAAGACAGGAACACTATAGAAACGTAGCCAAAAACTTCACATTGACTGCTTAACAAGATCCTCATAATATTCGGTAGTACTAGACCTTGGAAATATCCTGCGGGGATATTAGAACCAAGATTTTAAGAAATCTTTAGTCCATATATTCCGTCCCAGAGTGGAATAGTCTAGCACAGGGACACGGTTATTATTATTATTATTATTATTATTATCACTTGCTGAGCTACAATCCTAGTTTGAAAAGCAAGATGCTATAAAGCCTTTGGGCTCCAACAGGGAAAATAGCCCAGTGAGGAAAGGAAAGGTAAATTAAGTCAGCGCAGTTGGATACAGCTATCATAATTGATGCACATATGATACTTCATGACTACAAAACTAAGTTTTATTACCAATATTTTACCGTTACTTCCCAGAAAACAGTCGCTCGACTACTCGAAATGTGTAGGCCTACCACGATCAAGACCTAAGAAAAGACGATATTCTCATGGAAACATTATCTTACAGTGATAGAACAACCTAGTCGAAGAGTTATAGAAACTTGAAGTTTGTGTTTTAAATTCTATGGGTGCAAACGTAAAGCGCTGTGGTTACACCCATCAATTTATTTTCTTGCTAATACTGTATCTGTCTAGGGGACATATAGTTAATTAATTACAAAATAGCAAATACATAACCAAGGTTTCACGCAAACACACACACATACACTATATATATATATATATATATATATATATATATATATATATATATATATATATATATATATATATATATATATATATATAGTGTGTGTGTGTGTCTAGTCCACTGCAGGACAAAGGCTTCAAATATGTCATTAGTTATGTCTATGGTTTAGCCATTTTCATCACCACGCTGGCCACTGCAAACCAACTTAGTATGGGAGTTCCTGACCAGTACACCATTCCTGATCATGGCGGTACACAAACCCTTTCACCACGTTCGGGTATATTTGTGTGTGTGTGTGTGTGTTGGTGTAGTATTTAGGCAAGGGTATGTGACCAACTCATCCGCTACACAATCGGCATAAAGGGCCCAAGGCTAATTGGTATAGAATTCAACTTACGTTTGGTAAGGCCGTGTATTGTTAAATCCTTATAGCCCGTCAGTTCACCCAACTGTAAATGGGAACCTGTACCTGTTAATCAAAAAAAAAAAAAAAAAAAAAAAAGAGAGAAATAGGGCTGAGAAACCAGAAGGTTGTACCCTTCTAGTGCAAAGCCTCTTAAGTCTTAGGTAATTAAGGTGTATTCTTTTATATATATATATATATATATATATATATATATATATATATATATATATATATACACACACATATATATATATATATATATATATATATATATATATATATATATATATATATATATATATAAATGAGTGTGTGTAAAAGAGAAAAGACGATGGGTTGGGAACCAAGAAAATTTGCTGGTATATGTGGCACAGAAAGACTATAAACAGGCCCAAGTGGGTCACATCTGACTCAGCCTGAGTCCTTTATTCTGTAGCGAACTAGTAATGCCTGTTGACGATGAGATGTTATATACTGTATATATATATATATATATATATATATATATATATATATATATATATATATATATACATATATATATATATATATATATATATATATATATATATATATATATATATATATATTTTTGGGCTCAAGCCATGGCGTCCTGATGGAAGGTTCCTGTTTGGTAGCTTCCTTGGGTATAAGACTACTAAGATATTCCCAGAGAATTTAACCACAGGTTATCACAGAATTCTAACTTCTGGAGCGAGTATCTCAAAGGTTTCCCTTTAAGACATCGTAATACAACAGGGGACACGCATGTCTGGTCGTGCCACATAGCTATCTCCACCCCGAACAGAGTTAACGCTTCGGTGTGTAAGGGCTGAGAATAGCTGGGAGCCGTTCCACAGCTAATCTCACTCGTGGCTACTACTGATACTCGAGACGTAAACAAACGGACGCCATTGCTCTAATGACGTCACGAGCGTCTCCATCCTTTGTTTAGTAGCTGCCCTACTGAGACGGATTTTCCCTTGTGTGAACTTTATCGTTTTGCATCTTCGCTATGTCGTTACCTTCAGCCTCGCCTTCTTCTGGAAAGTTGAGTACAAGGTTCCAGTATTGTTTAATTAAGCTCTGGCCGTAAAGTAAATATTATTTCGCGAAATAATTGATGTTTTGTGGCAGAGCTGTGCCTCTACCGGACCCGCCATTTTATGGCGTCGTTGTTGTTTTGCATGTCTTATTTAGTTAGCCACAACAACGCTTCCGGCATTATATACTAATCGAATACATTAGTTTATTTAGTCTTCATAGCTAGGAACTTTTATATCGTGTTAGACGCTTTTTATCGGTCATCGATTGACCTCATACCAGTCGGCTACTATAGCCCCCAGGCCAGGAGCCTATATACAAGTGTTCATGCATGATTTATCAGTGATCCTAGACTAAGTTATGAAGATAGTGGCATTATTATTTTACAATACTTTTGACTAGTGATGCAAATGTTTTCGCCTTCAGGGACCATATAGGGGATAGGCTAGTCAGTGATTCTTTCTAGCCTAACCTAACCTTAGGACCCCTATATGCTTCCTTCATCCCCTGCCTTGGCACTCCCTCTATTTAGCCTTGATCCCTTTTCTGAGTAAAGGGATTTATTGTCTAATAGAGTATTATATCGCCTCTCAGTCCTCCCTAAAGGAATGAACCCCCTTTAGGATTGCGTCTGAGAGTGAGGTTAGGCTAGCCTACCTCTATGGCTAGGATAGTCTACGACTTTCCTGCGATAGCGATACGTCTTCTTCCTTGCCTAGTTCAGGACTTTTAGCCCTGATCTAGGCCGGGTTAGGAAGGTTTCTCTGTTCCATGCTGAAACTGTACTCTTGCACCGTTTTTAGCCGATCAGCCTAATCTTAGGTTAGGGAGTGTCCTCCCTTCCCTTTGTGGCCGCTCTGGTACAGAAACCCTTCCTGGGAAGACCCCTCTCTTCTCCCTCCCCACCTATCTCTTGTATAGCCTAGCCTATGCTTAGGTTAGTTTATACTCATCTGTCCCCTGTCCTACAATTCCTCCTTAGGGTGGAAGAGTAGGGCTACCCGAGCTTCCCTGTGCTGTCCGCTCTGGTACATATACCTTCATAGTGTCCTATAAGGTTAGTTACTAGTGTAGCTCTGCATAGGGGAGTCTCCCCCCCCCCCTCTTGGGTGTTCCCTAGTCCTCCCTTGGGCTACCTGCTCCCGGTCCCTAGTGACCCCTGCTTATGGATGCTAGAGCCTGTCTCTATCATGGGTACACCCCCTCAGGGAGGGGGAGGGATGTCTGGAACCCTGACGGTACTTCCTACATCCCTTCCTCCCTCCCCCTGTCTCTCTTTCTATCCGGGTGCCGGTCTCTTGCCGCCTCTACTGCCGGCAATACCTGCCTCCCTCTTGGTGACTTCCCTACCCTTGCCCCCAGCCCCCCGTGTACCGAGGGACTGCCGGCTGCCGCCGGCTACTACCGGCGGCTCTCCTACTCCTATCTATTCGTCCGCTTGCCGGTCGATCTCCGGAGTGCCGGCATATACTGCCGGCGACCCGATACTACCTGTACCATCCTTACCCCAGTCACCAATCCGGCATCCTCCGGCTGCCGGAGCCGCCGCTCCCTGCCGGCGTGCCGCCGTTGTGCCGGCGTGCCGCCGTTGTGCCGGCGGCCGCCATCCTGGTATCTAACGGACTTTGAAAATTGTCTGTTCTAATGCCAGAATCTATGCTGGAGCGAGCTCCGGCGTGCCGGCGGCTGCCGGATGCCCCGGAGGCGTCAAGAATACTTGCACCCCCTCTCTGTAGCTATCATAAGACTAGATAGCCCTGCCTTGCAAATAGATAAGCTGCTTTGCTTCTAAGATCAGTACCTAGTACTGCTCTATTAGTGATCATGCTGTCTCTTTGCATTCTTCTATTTCCAGCATGCTATGTGCATCTTAGCGCGGCTGGTTGCCAGAAGCAGTTACCCTTAATGAGGCCTTCTGGCTCTTATCTGGGAACCGAATGAATTCGATCCCAACCTTGTCCTTGGCTTTCCATGGAGTTCCAATATAATGGGAATCCTAGGAAACTATATCCAATGATCTCGGTCATTTGGATTATCCCAGGACCAAGCCTATGGTAACCAGCCGGGCGAGATGCATGGAGCGTGTCTCCTTTACTGTTTCATTCTCTATGCATCACACCTTCCTTAAGTTAAAATTAATGATTAATATTAACTTAATTTAAGAGCCATTCCTATGGCTCCCCCATACTCATTTTCTCTTTCTTCCACAGGAGGAGCAGATGAAGTGCGATTTCGCCTACTGTGCTGTGAAACGCTCCCAGTTTTACGGACATACGGCGTGCAGGACTCACGCCCCTTGCTCAGACAAGAAAGGGGATTGGAAGTTCTGGAATCCACTGGAATGTACGGTCTGCCAGGCCTACCTAGTTGAGGCCTTCCATAACCCTCCCTCAGCGGAGGTTAGAGACATTGCTCGTGAGAAACTGCGCAAGTGGGTGCGTGGTTTTCAGAGAAATGCTACTGGACCGTACCTGGCCACCGAAGAACTGAGGTCCCTGTTGTTCCCTAAGGCCTCCCCTGACTCAGTGGTTCCAAAGGAAGCAATCCCCACTGTCCAAATTTCAGTGGAACCTGATGTGGTCATGGCTCAGTCCATGCACGAGTGTCGTTTGGATTCCGAGGATGATGAACGGATCTCCGACGTCTCGGAAGACACGGAGAAGACGCTTATGGCTCAAGGAGCCGAAGAGGACGAAGACAAGGTGGAATACACCGAGTCGGAGATTGGAGCTACTCCCTCGTCCATCCCTCCGCCTACTCCTACACCGACGGAATTGTCCCTTCCGTCTACCTCCTCGACCCCGGATCCTTCCTCTTCCACCCAAGAACTGATCCGACTGATTAGAGCTGTCATGGACGACAGACTGAAGGAGAACCAGGAGTCCATCAGGTCTATGATTGGATCCAGAGACACGAAGAAGATCTCGGTCAAGGATCTCCCAGCTTGCTCTCATGCCAACCCGTGGAGGTATGCAGAGCATATGGTTATTGCGACCGGCAGGATCTTTGTTAGTGACAAGATCGGCACGGTCCCGTTGGAAGATGTGGAGTTCTTCCCAAGCTTCGAGGCCTACCCGGACTGTTACGTCCGACTTCGTTCCGAACCTGCCTCGAAGGAGGAGACCGAACCTAAAGAAGAGATAGTGTTCGATCTCGCAAAGGCCCAGGCTATGCTAGCCTCCGCATTTAAGAGCAGGGGCTTTACCTGCTCTAAGCTTCCTGCCTTGAGCAAGAAGCATCCTACCTATGTCGCACCTGACACTGCGATTCTTCCATTTTTGGAAAAGGCCTTAGCTGCATGCCTTAAAGCGGCGGAAGAAGGGAAACCCTGCCCTGCACTGGAGGAGTGCAGACCCTTCTCCATCGTGACACCCCCTGACACTAGGCAATGGAAAGATGTCCAACATACTTTCGTCGTGGGTAGGCTCGATCCTGACGTCGCCGGACGTCAGTTTAATGAAGACCTCCCTAAGCTCAACGACCACCTCCTTCGCCGGGAACAAGACACGAAGGAGAGGCTTGCAGCTTCGCTTTCTCATCAAGTCCAACTTGAAGTAATGGCCTGTGACACAGCAGTACCCGATCACTACATGGTACTGGCCAAATCCCACTTACTCACGGTAATGAAGGACTTGTACCATTTCATAAAGGCTCGTAGAGCCTGTCGTGAATTCGTGTTTGTCGGTGCCACCGTGAAACACGAACCCCGGAGGCTGATTTCCTCCAACATCTGGGGAAAGCACCTGTTTCCTTCTGACCTTGTCAAGGAAATAACTGACAGAGCCGCCACGGAGAATAGGAACCTTCTCCACAAGTGGGGCATGTCCAGAAAAAGGAAAACCTCTCAGGACGATGGACCTCAGCCTAAGAGGAAACCTCAGAAGCCGAAACCCCAGCAACGTCAACAACGACGTCAGTTTCCGGGACCCGCTACCTCCCAAGTGGTTGCCCAACCACAACAGACCTTTCAATTGGTCCCCCAACCGGTGTTGTCACAGTCACCGGTCTTCACCCCTGCCTTTGAGCAGCCATCCACTACCTTTCATGCCAGAGGTAGAGGCTCGTCCAGGGGTGCAAGCAGAGACGCCTCTCGTCGTCCCTCCAGAGGTAGAGGAGGAAAGGGAGCTAGCGGCCGAGGCAACAAGTCCTCGGGACACCAGAAGCAATGAAGTGCTTCCGGTGGGAGGAAGACTCCGCCAATTCCAGGATCGTTGGACCTTCGATCCTTGGGCACACAGCATCATCAAGAACGGTCTAGGCTGGAGTTGGGTGCAACCACCCCCAATCTTCCAGCGGTTCTTTCAACCATCAACCCCCATTCTGGAAGAATATGTTCTAGACCTCTTGAACAAGAAGGTGATAAGGAAGGTAAAGTCCACCAGGTTCCAAGGGAGACTGTTTTGCGTTCCCAAGAAGGACTCAGACAAGCTCAGAGTCATTCTGGACTTATCCCCCCTCAACAAGTTCATAGAGAACAACAAATTCAAGATGCTGACGCTTCAACAAATAAGGACCCTTCTGCCTCAAGGTTCCTACACGGTCTCTATAGACCTGGCGGATGCCTATTGGCACATTCCAATGAACCATCACGCTTCCTCCTACCTAGGATTTCGACTCCAAAGGAAAAGCTACGCCTTCCGGGCCATGCCATTCGGCCTCAATGTGGCCCCTCGGATCTTCACAAAGCTGGCGGATGCCATAGTACAACAGCTCCGCCTAAGAAACGTCCAGGTGATGGCCTACCTCGACGACTGGCTAGTCTGGGCTCCCTCGCCCGAAGAGTGTACAAAGTCTTGCGACGAAGTTACCCAGTACCTAGAACACCTGGGATTCAAGATCAACGAGAAGAAATCTCGCCTCTCTCCGGCTCAGAAGTTTCAGTGGTTGGGAATCCACTGGAATCTTCAGTCACACCGCCTTTCCATCCCCCAGAAGAAAAGGAAGGAAATAGCAGGGTCTGTCAAGCGACTACTGAAATCCAAACGCATTTCAAGACGACAGCAGGAACGAGTTCTAGGCTCTCTACAATTCGCCTCAGTGACAAACCCAGTGCTTCGTGCACAGCTAAAGGATGCCGCGGGAGTCTGGAGACGATCGGCATCCATCGCTCGAAGAGACCTCAAGAGACGGCTTCCAAACAGACTTCGACGCCTCCTAAAGCCGTGGTCGGAAGCAATGGCCCTGAAAAGGTCCATTCCTCTCCAACACCCTCCTCCATCACTCAACATCCACACGGATGCCTCACTGGAGGGCTGGGGAGGTCACTCCCACCTGAAACAAGCTCAAGGGACCTGGTCTCCACTATTCAAGACGTTCCACATAAACATCTTGGAGGCCATGGCGGTCCTTCTTACTCTGAAGAAGCTATCCCCGCCGCCCTCGATCCACATCCGTCTAACCCTAGACAACTCGGTGGTAGTTCGTTGTCTCAATCGCCAGGGCTCAAGATCGCCCCAGATAAATCAGGTGCTTCTCCCAATCTTCCGTCTGGCGGAGAAGAAGAAGTGGCACCTGTCTGCAGTTCACCTACAAGGATTCCGCAACGTGACAGCGGATGCTCTATCTCGGACAAACCCGATAGAGTCGGAATGGTCTCTAGACGCAAGATCATTCTCCTTCATCTCCCATCAAGTCCCAGAACTTCAGATAGATCTCTTTGCAACGAGCGACAACAATCAACTTCCTCTGTACGTAGCCCCGTACGAGGACCCCAAAGCAGAAGCGGTGGACGCCATGTCACTGGACTGGAACAGATGGTCGAAGATATACCTGTTCCCTCCCACCAACCTTCTGTTGAAAGTCCTCTCCAAACTGAGAACCTTCAAAGGGACAGCGGCCCTAGTGGCTCCCAAGTGGCCCCGGAGCAACTGGTACCCCCTGGTCCTGGAGCTGCAGCCCAAGCTGATCCCTCTCCCGGGCCCAGTTCTCTCTCAACAAGTACAGAAGTCGACTGTCTTCGCTTCATCATCGAAAATCAAGGACCTTCATCTCATGATTTTCTCTCCCTTGCCGCAAAGAAGAGGTTTGGGATCTCGAAGAAAAGTCTAGACTTCCTAGAGGAATACAAGACCGAATCCACGAGACGGCAATACGAATCATCCTGGAGGAAATGGGTCTCCTTTGTTAAAGCAAAAAATCCTAAAGAAATCACCATTGATTTCTGTATGTCCTTCTTCATTCACCTTCATGGACAAGGATTAGCAGCCAATACGATTTCAACTTGCAAATCGGCTTTGACTAGACCAATTCTATATGCTTTCCAAATTGATCTGTCCAACGACATCTTTTACAAACTGCCGAAAGCATGTGCTCGCCTACGCCCAGAACCCCCTCCGAAACCGATCTCCTGGTCACTAGACAAGGTGCTCCATTTCGCCTCCAACTTGGACAATGATTCATGCCCCCTCAAGGATCTGACTCAGAAAGTTATATTTTTATTTGCTCTCGCCTCGGGAGCTCGAGTCAGCGAAATAGTGGCATTATCAAGAGAAGAGGGACACATCCTGTTTGCTGATTCAGGAGAAGTGACCCTCTCCCCCGATCCGACGTTTCTCGCCAAAAATGAATTACCCACCAAAAGATGGGGCCCTTGGAGAATATGCCCCCTGAAGGAGGATGTCTCTCTATGTCCAGTAGAGAGTCTCAAGGTCTATCTTCGCAGAACTTCAAACTTTGGTGGAGGCCAACTCTTCAAAGGAGAAACATCGGGCAGCGACCTGTCACTGAAACAATTAAGAGCGAAAATCACCTACTTCATTCGCAGAGCGGATCCGAACAGTACACCCGCTGGTCATGATCCTAGAA